>NW_027368628.1:0-48465 GCF_046119375.1 Phyllobates terribilis | reverse complement strand
ATGCCCTAATCCTAGATGCATCCATAGAGAGTATGGAATCACATTAATAGAAGCACCCAAACCAAGCATATCTTTATCAAAATTAGTGTCACCGATACGAAAAGGAATACTTACCATACCCCGATCGATGTAGTTCGTAGGCATACAATTTTGGAAGATGGTCGAGACTCTCTCATTTACCGCGACTTTGTGATTTCCCTTAAGGTTTTGTTTCCTCTTGACCACGCACAGTTCCTTTAAAAATTTCGCATAATGAGTAATGCTCTTGATTAGCTTGAGCAAAGGGATATTGAACTCATACTTGCTTAAGGTCTCAAACATCTCTTTATCATTTTCCGGCCTTCTTGTGTCCTTAAGAGCTTTCAGAAAGGGTGTGGGAGGATTCTCGGAATAGAGGGGAGGGAAATTGGGCTTCACATAGTTCTCTTGTCGAAGGTGGAAGTCCCCATGGTCATTGTAAAGCTCGTCTTCAACTTCTTGTAAGGCTTTCAAACGAACATCTCTTCCAGAGTCGAAAGCGCAACCGCGGTCCCTAGACCGCGACCGTGGTTGAAGTTCTGTAGAACTCGATGGAGAGGGTTCAGATAGGGTGCGACCGTTGTTGGCTTGGCCGCGACCGCCTAGAGATGATTCATTTTCCTTAGATTTCCGAAAATCTGAGGCGCGACTGCGGTTTCTTCTCTGTTCGTTCTGTTTCTGGTTCGCCCTCAGATTCCAATTTAGGATCAGGATTACTTCCAATCAACTTTGCACTTCTAAAATGCACATCATTAACATTCCGCACCTGTGGATTCATCTTTGTCCAGTACAACAAACTCTTGGAAGTTTGTTGAGCCAGATTAGAGACCACTTCAGCCAACTGACCTATTTGGTTCTCCATGCTCTTGATGCTTGAATCGTTTTTTTGAACATGCGTAGTGAAGTATTGAGTCAAGGACTCCACCATATCCTCGGTCGATGAAGCTTGAGGAGCTGAAGGTCCAATGGGCTAGTAAGGACCCTAGTATTGGTTGTGTTGCGAAGTTTCTGGCCTGTACTGATTATTTTGCTGAGCTTGGTGGTATTGTTTTCCACTGGATTCATCGTTCCACCTCAGGTTAAAGTTGTTGGCTTGATTATCAAACCGAGGTCTAGGAGGTCCATATCCTCCCACATCATGAACTTCAGAAGTAGTAGGGTCCTGTAGTTGTGGACACATATCAGTAGGATGTGACTCATCAACGCATATCCCACAAACTCTCGCCCTTGGATCTCTACCAAGAGCCAAACCCTTGATCCTGCTCTTTAACTCAACAATTTCACTAGTAAGATCGGGGGCCACCGAAGGTCTCAACATTAGCTCATCTTTTGGTGTAAGTCTTGCCAAACTTTCTTGTTCCTTCGGTAGTTTCATGTATTCTACTCATCACTATGGCAGGGGTTAGGTTCAAGACACCCCCGTTACAGGCAACATTTGTGATTCTCCTCTCTTGATCCAATAACCCATTGCAGAGGTGGATTACCAACTCCTCTTCATCAAAGGTGTGAAACGAGCAACTAGCACACAACCTCATAAAATGCTCACAATCTTATAGCGTCTCTTCATCTGCCTGCTCCACATTAGCAATAGCTCTCTTCAAGGCAATCACTTTCTTGACGGGGAAGTACTTGTCAAGAAAGGCCTTGTGCAGCTTGGCCCAAGTTTCAATAGTTCCCGTCGGTAGATGATAGTACTAGTTTCTAGCAGTGTCTTAGAGTGTAAAACCGAAGGCCCTCATATTAACCTGCTCCTCTGTAACATTGCATGGCTTAGTACACATGCAAAAATCATGGAACTCACTCAAGTGCATGATCGTATCTTCACCATCCAATCCATGAAACTTCGTAAGTAGATTAATGACACCGGATTTGAGCTCAAAGGATACACCGTCGCCCAAAGGAGGTACAGTTATAGCGAAGGGTTGTTGAGTAAGATTGGGAGCGGTAAGCTCTCGAAGTGTGCGAGCAAACATCGTCTCCGTTACAAGGTCTTGTAGAGATTTCCTTAAGTTTTGCAGATGCTTCCTCTCTATTTCTGGATCAAAATCAAGAGAAGGTGTATTAGTAGCATGGATTTGGACCATAAGATAATCGCCCACAAAGTATTCAAATAGAAAGTTTGACTCCCCAACAACGTCGCCAAATTTGACGAGGCTAAAGTCGTATGCCTAATCAATGAATTAACCAAACTAACACTATAGAGTATAGTGAGAAGTCAGGATCATACCCAAGGGATTCAGGTTATCTGGTTTGTACTTATATGCAATTAACTAGTAACGGATTACAAGGGTTTGTATTGTGCAATGCAAGTAAGCAAACAAAAGTAATATGTTGGTTATAAATTATGGACTGGAATATTCACTTAGAAGATATCAGCATAGAAGACAGGTAGTTGATCATAGATTCCTAATACCTCATGTTCATAGCATTCAATTGATTTTCCTAATCCTTGTTCTTACAAAGAAACTAGTCCAAATATCCCTAGAGACCCTTGTTGAGTTCTAACCAAGAAAATACTAAAATTCAAGAGCATAATAGCATTAAACTCAAGGATAGATAGGTTCATCCAATACCATTGACAAATAGTCGGATACTCGACACGAATTTGATATCTATACACAATAAGCACTCACAAATAGTCTATGTAAATTATGCTTGCTCCCAAAATACAAGACTTTTCAAATCAAACTATCAAGTCTAGGAATATGAAGAACATCAACAAACCTAGTTGGCCAAACTAGAGATATTAACACAAATCAATAAAAGATAAAGCATAAGAGATACTAAAACAATCTTCAATTGAATTAAACATAAGAGTTCAAGATCTCACAACTAACCAAATCTGAAAGCTTCAATCTTCTAAGTGAACAATGGATTTAGTTCCTCATAATCTTAAGAGAATGAAAAGACCAAAGTGTGGAAAAGAGGTTGTGATATATATTTTTCAAAACCTAGAAAATTTATTTCAAATACCCTAGGGATACAAAGAGTAGAAAGCCCACAAAATCTCAATGTCGGGTCGAATTCGGAAAGCTCCCGCGTCGGTAGGCGTGACTGCGGTCGGTTGACCGTGACCGCCGCTTGCTTTCCGTTGAGCGACGCCTGTGTCGAATGGCGCAACCGCGGTTGGTTGACCGCGACCACAATTTAGGTGCTGCAACTTTCCTTTGTTCTTTCGTGTCTTCGTCTTCACTCCGCCGTCTTTTGACACGATGCCTCATGTGCTCCATTTAATGACGAAATTCCTCCTAAACACGCTTATAACCACCTAATAACCACTCTCGGCGCCATACGAGATTGCACATATCATCAAGCCAAGACGACATTCACATGTCCCTACGTCACTTTTGCCTATTGTCATACGCCATTTCAACTTTGCAGTGCCATAGGAACTTTTAAGCGTCTTATGGTGAGCATCCTCTCAGAATATATTGAAAACATTATAGAAGTGTTTATGGATGATTTCACCGTGCATGGCGATCATTTTGACTCATGGCTTGATCACCTATCTTTAGTTCTTGCTAGGTGCATGGAAAGAAACCTTTGCTTGAATTCCAAAAAATGTCATTTCATGGTTGATCAAGGTATTGGTTTAGGGCATATAGTTTGGACTAAGGGTATTGAGGTAGATAAGAAAAAGGTCGATGTGATTTGAAATTTAACCTATCCTAATAATGTGCAATAAGTGCTCTCTTTATAGGGCATGCGGGGTTCTACCACTGTTTTATTAAAGACTTTCAAAATTCTCCTCACCCTTATGAGAGTTATTGAAGAAGGAGAATGGATTTGATTTTAGCGATTCTTGCAAGAATGATTTTGATGATTTGAAGGAGCGCCTTACAAGTGCTCCTATTATCCAAGCTCCTGACTTGACAAACCCTTTGAGCTTATGTGTGATGCTAGTGACTATGCGGTGGGGGCGGTCCTGGGCCAGAAGGAGGCACGCGCCTCTCGTATCATTCAGTATACTCTTACTAGGCTAAATGAAACCTAAAGAAATTACACCACTTCAGATAAGGAATTCTTGGTTGTGGTCTTTGCACTCAAAAAGTTCCGGATATACCATTTAGGTACCAAGGTAATTATCTACACTGACCATGCAACCCTCTGCTATTTGATGGCGAAGAAGGATGACAAGCCTAGATTAATTAGGTGGATTCACCTCTTGAGTGATTTTGATTTTGAGATAAAGGACAATAAAGGTGATGAAAATCTTGTAGTTGACCACCTTAGTAGACTTATCCATGAGCAGAATTCCCCGCATACGCAAATCCACACTACATTTTCCGATAAGTATCTTTTGATCTCTAGCATATCGAGCCATGTTATGATGATTTGGTAAATTACCTCACCATGGGCGAATTTCTACACACTTATATTAGGGTTGCGAAAGAAAGGCTGCATAGTCAAGCAAAATGTTTCTTTTGTGATGATCGTTATTTGTGCAAACTTGGAGCTGACCAAGTAGTCCCCCACTGCGTTGGTGAAAATGAAGTATCGTCTATCCTTGGGTTTTTCCATGACGATGAATGTGGAGGTTACTTTGGACCAAATGCACGGCTAGGAAAGTGCTTGAATCAGGGTTTTGGTGGCCAGCTCTCTTCAGAGATGCAAATGATTTGTGCAAGTTATGTGGGAAGTGTCAAATAGTTGGGAACATAAACCATCGACATGATATGCAACAAGCACTAATGATCTTCTACGAGATCTTTGATGTTTGGGGCATTGATTTTATGGGTCCTTTCTCGAACATCACAATTAACATATACATTTTTGACGAGGCTAAAAGTTGTTGTGCCTATCAAAGATACCCAACTAATGAATCCACTAGTAAAGTGGTAAGCAGGGGTTGAATCCCAAGAGAGCCAGAATGATAGTTTATTTCCTATTATGCTACCAAGTAATAACAATTTGGTTTTTTTTTACGAATCTTAATTGACTAAGCAATTAAGGAAATATGAAAGCAATATATTGGTTGGTTGTAAACAATTATGGATATGAAGCTCACTCCTTCTAGCATCAGCGCATTATTCAATTGGAATGTTGATCAGCGAATTCTACTAACTTATATTCTGAATTGGTTAATCCGGTTGTCCTACTCTTTGTTCGTAAATAGCAACTAGTCCAAATAGTCCTAGAGACCCTTATTATGAAATAACCAAGGAAATCCCAACATTCAAAAGAACAACAACATGAAGATCAAAGATAAGTAGGCCTATGCAATACCATTGGCAAATCTCCGATACTCGACAGAGGTTTATAATCTCTATACAATAAGTACTCGCAAATAGTTTATGCAAATTATGCTCGCTTCCTAAAGACAAGACTTTTCAAATCGAATTATCAAGCCTAGAAATATGATGGATAATAATTAACCTAGTTTGCAACCTAGATAAAATCAAGATCAATCAATGATACTAATAAAGCACAAGAGATCATAAAACAATCCTGAATTTAAACTTAGAACATAAGCGCTAGAATTCTCACAACAAACCTAGAACAATGGCTTCAGCCTAAAGAGTGAACTATAATGAACTTATCTAGATATAGCCATTGAAAGAAATGAATACATATGAATGATTGATGGGAAAACAAACCAGGGAAGATGGTGAAAGTGAAACAAAGGTGGAAGCTTTCTCTTGGTTGCTGCTGAATTCTACGTAAATGAAAAGGATGAATGAATGATGAATAAAAGATGATTCTAACCTAATTTCCTAAGCCTTATATAGTCTCTAATAAAAGGGAATTAAAATAAATCAAAAGATGTGGAAATAACTAATAAAATCTCGGATCAGATCTTCAATAATGGGCCGTCCGTGTCTGCGTCAAGATCGTGACACAGGGGTCACGATCGTGATTTTGCTCCAGTTCTCAGTCCTGTGGATGATCACAATGGTGTCCGAGGATCTTGGATGTAACACCTCAACTGCGGCCAAGTCACGGTCGTAACATACCTGTCTCAGTCGTGACGTCTTCAACTGAGGCTGAATCCCGGTCGTGATGCTTCATCTCGGTCGTGACTTCTTCTCCTGAGATGGACTTCAATCTTCTACAAGTATCGAGGAAGCTCGTCTTCGCCTCTTGGCTTCTCCTGGGGTGTAGGCGTGGCATACTTCCTCTAGCTCCATCCCGAATGCACTAAAAGTGAGCACAACCGGGATCTCCATAATAAAACCACTCAAAACCGCTTACGAGCGTCCCATTAATCCATAAATAAACTCCAAACCGGATTCCGGGCATACAACTCATTAAGCACCTAAACACCACTAAACCTAATCTAATAGTTGCTAGTTACACCATATAACAAGCTCCAATCAAACTTCCCCACACTTAAACCTTGCTCGTCCTCGAGTAAGAAAAATAAAACTCACTCCTCCTATAAGCAAAAAGGTCTGCAGTAAGTGTAGAGACAGTCTGCTAGCGACTATGCTTCGAACTCCAAGTGTAAAAGAGCACTAACCTAACTCCGATCTATCTCCTTATCTCTCCTAGATGACCTACCCAAATCCCTCCTTATGTATCCACTTCATATGTCACCACTCCATAACAATAATCAAATCGAACTAAGTGATGCGCAATAAAGCACAAGTGAACTCCTAATCTCCTCTAAGGGTAAGGGTACATATATAATGATAATAAAGATAAAAATCGAGTCTCCCACTAACTTATACACTTCTTATACCTCCTCTTCAATTAATGTCCTAAAACCACTAATCAATGTCATCAAACCATACATCACAACCACCAATCCTAATCAAGAAATCTGCATACACTAGTAGAAAAACACTTGTTGAGGCTCCCTTTTAGAGGCGGACCTAAATAAAAACGCCTCAAAAAAAACTTATTGAGGCGTACATAATATTATACGCCTAAAAAAGTATCCGAAAAATTATTTCCGGAAGATTTTATAGGGGCGGGCCAAGAAGAACCCGCCTCTATAAGCACTTACTGAGGCGGGCCAAGAATGCCCGCCTCAATAAGTTTTTTTTCGATCCAGGCTGAGTATTAGAGGCGGGCTAAATGCCCGCCTCTTTTAATACCTTTTGAGGCGGGCGCTACACGGCCCGCCTCTTTTAACCCTTGTTGAGGCGAGCGTATAAAGGCCCGCCTTAACAAACCAAGCAAGTCCGAGCGCGTTATAGGCTGATTATTAGAGGCGGGCATTTTAGCCCGCCTCTTTTAATACCTTTTGAGGCGGGCGTATAAAGGCCCGCCTCAACAAACCGAGCTAGTCCGAGCGCGTATATGGGCTGATTATTAGAGGCGGGCATTTTAGCTCGCCTCTTTTAATACTTTTTGAGGCGGGCTCTAGTCGGCCCGCCTCGTTTAATGCTTGTTGAGGCGGGCCTTTATACACCCGCCTCAACTAATTCTTTTAATTGTACCCGCGCGACCGCCTATACCATTTTTGTTCCACTTCGTCTTCTTCACTTCCGCTCGTCTTCCATCCCCTTCGTTCCGCTATTCCGCCATTCTCATCACTTCGTCTTCTTCGTTCGGCCTCCTCTCCGTTAGTCTCCGAGAGCTTCTTTGTCTCCGCGCGTTCCCCATCCAACAGACCCGCGTTCGCCCTCCAAAATACCACGTTCGCCCTCCAACAGACCCGCGGGTCTTCATTCTCGTTTCGTCTCCAACAGACCCGCTTTCTCGTCTTCGATCGCCGGTAAGTAATCTATCTACGTTCGCCCTCCAACAGACCCGCATTCTATCCCAAATTTGTGCATTTTTTGTGTTTATAGTTTGTGCATTCAAGGTGTTTGATGAAATGTCTCTATGAAAAATATACCCCTAATTCATATACTATCTTTCATCCTAGTGAAATCTAAACAACTAATACTAACAACTTGTGCATTTAAATGTTTAAATCTATCCCGAATTTGTGTATTTTTTGTGTTTATAGCTTGTGCCTTGAAGGTGTTTGATGAAATGCCCCAATGACAATATGAAAAGTATACACCTAATTTATATACTATTTTTTATGGTTATAGCTTGTGCATTGAAGGAGTTTATTGAGGCGTTGTCTTGAAGGATCGATATTGGATCAAGGTAATACTTCTACCCTAATTTCCTAGGCCCTTGGCGGGATAGATTTCATAATTTAGGCCCTTGGCGGGATAGTTGAGTTTGCATTTTTTCTTGCTTAGTTGCGTATTATTATCTATTAAATTAGGCCCTTGGCGGGATAGAATTCATAATTTAGGCCCTTGGCGGATAGTTATTAGAAATGATATTAAATCTTCCTCTTCTTGCAATTATTACTAGAAATGAGTCGTCCTTGGATGTACGGTGACCATACTACGACACAATATTTGAGTGGGTTGAGGAGTTTATTAGATGTGCTTTAGCACACCAACGTAGTACGAAAGCAGAAAAAATCTATTGTCCTCGCCGTGATTGTAAGAATATAAGGCGGTTAGATGATATTGATGAGATTGAGGATCCTTTATTTCGTCGTGGTTTCAAAAAAGATTATCATGTTTGGTTTTGGCATGGTGAGAAAATACCTGATCGTCCAAGTTCTAGTGTCAATGAGTTTGATGTTCGGGTAGACACTGATGATAGTGATGATGATATTGCTGAGAATAATGAGATGGATGATGACCAAGAAGATGATGAAATAAATGGGATGATGGATGGGGTGAGAGATCACTTGAACGAACAACCTCAGATGTTCGAACAGGTATCAAAGGCCCGCCTCAACAAGTGCCCAATGTGGCACTTGTTGAGGCACCTTTAGAGGCGGGCCTATATAGGCCCGCCTCTAAAGGTACTTTTGAGGAGGGCTTAAGGCCGCCCGCCTCAACAAATTTGGCCTTTTTGCGGAGAACAAAGGGCCGGCCTGCCTCAACAAGCACCTGTTGAGGCGCACACTGGGCCGGCCCGCCTCAACAAGTGTCCAATGAGGCACTTGTTGAGGCCCTTTTAGAGGCGGGCCTCTATAGGCCCGCCTCTAAAAGGGTATTTTTTGAGGCGTATTTAGCCCGCCTCTAAAAGTGTTCCCACTTGTTGCAGCCCCCTCATTTGCTGCGAACGGTATACGCCTCAACAAGTGTCAAAATGCCCGCCTCTAAAAGGGTTTTTTCCACTAGTGATAGCACAACCACAACAATATGCATTGAACTCCAAGAAATAGAAATCTAATCCTACAATCTAACTGAACCGCCAATAATGTGTAACCAATCTAATAAAATAGCAAAATGGTGAGTAGGAGAAGTATGGATGGCAATAAGCTCAAAAATAGAAGAATAAAAGGCTAATTACTAACTTCTTATCCCTCCTTGGTGAATCCTAAAAACCCGAGACAATCCTTCAACTCCCTTATTATGTCTACGACGCCAATAAATGATGCAATCAATCAAATAATCACAAACAATTTAATCCCGACGCCCTTTCGGGTTTTCACCAAAATTCTAAAGTGGTAGGAACTATTTTCTTTTCTTTCCTTTCTTTATTTTCAAGCACCCACCTTTTTCTTTTTATTCATTTTTACTTGCCTGGTTCTTTTGTTCTTTTTATTTTTTTATTTTTTTGTTGGAGTCCCCCTTTTTCGATCCAATCACTTCTTACTCCCCTGGGTTTTTCTATTTTCTTTAAGTAATAAAAGTAAAGGTTCAAGAATATCCGGTACAGACTCGATAGATAGAAAATCAGCAAAACGTATCAGCAGAATGGACTCAAAAACATAAAAACAACAGAATAGCAAAGCACCAAAAACATCAGCAGAACACACCTCGACAAGTCAACTCCTCTCCCCACACTTGAATCGCGCATTGTCCTCAATGTAGCAAAAGAGGACACCATAAGAAGGGAGGAGGAAGAAGAACCGTAGAATGTTGTGGTGCTATCTCGGTTGTAAGGAGCAAAAAAAGGGGGTAATGGTCGGCCGTATCACGACCATGACATATTGTCACGATCATCACACGAGTAGCTGTGGTATGTGATCGACGTTTTTCCTCCTCCGGTGACCTCCTGATGATGGTCCCGCTATTCCCTTGTAAACGAAAATAAAAACAAAACAGAATAATGGGAGAAAAGTTAGTAATGCTCCCCCGGGTTGCCTCCCGATCAACGCCTTAGTTATCGTCGTGGCACGACGTAGAATGATTCAACCAGCGTCTTTCGGTCCCTTTGGAACCACCGATTTCAGAATTTCTTGTATGAACCAGTTATGAAAGGTTTGATCCTTAGACCATTCACCTCTGTAACTCTCCACCTTTGCTTTACCTTTTTTTCTTACTTTTCCCACACTTAGACACAACTTCGGGCCGTGCAATTTCTTTCTTCGTAACCTGCACAACAGTACTAGCAGGTTTCTCGTCCTGTGTGGTTAGAGAGGTGGGGCTAATGCCCAAAGAAGAATTAGGGAGTGGGGCATGCAGTGCATCCGAACATAGTTCGGGAGGGGGGGGGGGGTTAATAACCTTATCAACAGAAAATACCGAGCTATCATCCGGGGGTTGTGTCATAGCTTCATATATGTTAAAACAAACAACATCCCTGTCAAACTCGAGTGTTAGCGCCCCTGTGTCTAGATCTAATTTAGTTTTGGTTGTTCTCATGAAGGGTCTACCCAGAAGGATAGGTGCATCCTGTGCATCATGATTCATATCCAACACATAGAAATACAAGATTATCCTCCATACACATCTTCGACTACCCCTTTCGGGTAAACCATAGACCTGTCAGCTAGCTGAATTACAATCCATGTTTCATTCAAAGGTCCTAATCCTAGCGACTTGTACAACGAGTAAGGTAGAACATTAATAGAAGCACCTAAATCTAGCATGGCCCTATCAAACTTAGTCTTACCAATAGTACAGGGGATACTCACCATCCCTGGATCCGAGCACTTGGTTGCTATCTTCTGTTGGATTGCCGCAGAAACACTCTCGCTTACCTGCACCTTGTGCTTACCTTTAGCTTCTGGTTCCTCTTCATGGTGCAGAGATCCTTCAAGAACTTAGCATAACGAGGAACACTCTTGACGAGTTTAAGCAAAGGGATGTTTACCTCACACTTACTAAACGTTTTGAAGATTTCCTTGTTGTTCGCAGGTTTGCACGTGTCTTTCAAGGCTTCAGGGAATGGTGCAGGTGGTTTCTCGGAGTATAATGGAGGAAAGTTGGGCCTCACATAGTTTTCTTGTCTCAACTTGAAGTCACCTCTGTCCTCATAATCGTCGTCAACACTTAGCGGTTTGGAGTCACGAACATCAGCACTGGGTCTCGGTCGAGATTGTTGGTCACAATCATGATGGTGAAAACAAGGGCCTAATCTCGATCTTGACATAGTGTCACAGTCGTGATCCGTTTCGTTGATTTTTTCGGAAACCAAATCACCTTCATCTCGGTCGTGATCAGTCTGTCTCCATCGTGACGTTTCCTCTGAGGCCAAATCTCAATCGTGACACCCCTGTCTCGGTCGTGACACCCCTGTCTCGGTCGTGACATCTTTTTAGACTCCTTTCACAGCATCTCTTCTTCTACCTTTTCTTTGAGTTTTCGTCCACTTCTCAAGTGCATAGTGCTAATGTTCTCTCTCGGATTCCTCGAGTTTTGTTGCATGAGGTTAGAGACAGCGTCGGCTAATTGCCCAAATTGTTTCTCAAGACTCTTGATGCTTGATTCATTTTTTTGGACATGAGTGGTGAAGTGCTGGGTCAAAGATTTGAGCATTTCCTCTATAGATGGCTCTTGGGGTTTTGGTTGGTATGGATCGCGGTAGTGGTTGTTTTGGTATTGATTCTGGTAGTAGCCTTGATTGTGTCCACCGACTGGATCATTTCTCCTAAAGCTAGGATTATCGTTACCTCGCTGATTATTATTGTTATTTTGGTCGTAGCGAGGCCTAGGAGGTCCGAAACCTCCCACCGCGTGAACTTCAGCAATCATCGGGACCTGGAGTTGCGAGCACATATCAGTAGGGTGGATTTTATCTGCGCAAATACCGCATAGTGGTGTTGGCTTCTGATTACCAAGGGTGATATTCTTGATCATACTTTTCAACTCAGGGATCTCACTCTTCCCTTAAGAAATTTCTTTAATTCGGACTCTGGCTTCGGCAGGAGTTAAATTCAGCACACTACCGTTGCAAGCAACGTCTACTAGCCTTCTCTCATTATGAAGTAACCCATTGTAAACGTGGTTCACCAAGTCTTTCTCCTCGAACCCATGTAATGGGAAGCTAGCACATAATCTCGTGAACCTCTCAACGTAGTCGTACAACGACTCGTCATCATGTTGCTCCACCATAGCAATCGCTCTTTTCAAAGCAACAACCTTCTTGGACGGGAAATATTTACTATGGAAGGCTTTGTGTAGCTTCTCCCAAGTATCAATACTCCCTGTGGGTAGTAAATAATACCATTGTCGCGCTCTATCCTTTAATGTAAGACTGAAAGCTCTCATCTTAATCTTCTCGTCGGTGACGTTACTCGGTTTACTAGAGCTGTAGATGTCGTGAACCTCACTCAGATGCATAATCGGGTCTTCCCCAACTAGGCCATGGAATCTCGGTAGCAAATTGATGAAACCAGTCTTGAGCTTGAACGTAACACCAGCATTCAGGGCAGGCAGTGTTACTCCTAGGTGTTGTTGCATCAGATCTGGGTCTGTATGTTGTCGCAACGTTTGATTTCCAGCCATGTTGTCAATCACCAAGTCGTGAATACCTTGCCTTAAAGTCTGCAGAAATGTCCTCTCTATCTCTGGATCGTAAACAAATAAATCTTGATCAGTAGCGCGAGTGTGGACCATAAGATAGGTCCACACTAAAGTTGTAACACAAAAAGAAATAAACTATAACAGTTGGCTCCCCGGAAACGGCGCCAAAATTTGACGAGGCTAAAAGTCGTTGTGCCTATCAAAGATACCCAACTAACGAATCCACTAGTAAAGTGGTAAGCAGGGGTAGAATCCCACGAGAGCCAGAACGATAGTTTATTTCCTATTATGCTACCAAGTAGTAACAATTGTTTTTTTTTATCGAATCTTAATTGACTAAGCAATTAGAAAATATGAAAGCAATATATTGGTTGGGTTGTAAAAAATTGTGGATATGAAGCTCACTCCTTCTAGCATCAGCGCATTATTCAATTGGAATGTTGATCATCGAATTCTACTAACTTATATTCTGAATTGGTTAATCCCGGTTGTCCTACTCTTTGGTCATAATAGCCACTAGTCCAAATAGTCCTAGAGACCCTCATTATGCAATAACCAAGGAAATCCCAAGAAAGATCAAAAATAAGTAGGCCTATGCAATAAGCACTCGCAAATAGTCTACACAATAAGTCTACACAATAAGCACTCGCAAATAATCTATGCAAATTATGCTCGCTACCTAAAGACAAGACTTTTCAAATCGAATTATGAAGCCTAGCAATATGATGAATAATAATTAACCTAGTTTGCAACCTAGATAAAATCAAGATCAATCAATGATACTAATAAAGCACAAGAGATCATAAAACAATCCTGAATTTAAACTTAGAACATTAGCGTTAGAATTCTCACACCAAACCTAGAACAATGGCTTCATCCTAAAGAGTGAACTTTAATGAACTTAGCCAGACATAGCCATCGAAAGCAATGAATACATATGAATGATTGATGGGAAAACAAACCAGGGAAGATGGTGAAAGTTGAACAAAGGTGGAAGCTTTCTCTTGGCTGCTGCTGAATTCTACGTAAATGGAAAGGATGAATGAATGATGAATAACAGATGATTCTAACCTAATTTCCTAAGCCTTATATAGTCTCTAATAAAAGGGAATTAAAATAAATGCAAATAAATCAATACATGTGGAAATAACTAATAAAATCTCGGATCAGATCTTCAATAATGGGTCGTCCATGTCTGCGTCACAATCATGACACAGGGGTCACGATCGTGATTTTGCTCCAGTTCTTAGTCTTGTGGATGGTCACGATCGTGACAGAGGATCTTGGATGTGACACCTCAACTGCGTCCAAGTCACGGTCGTGACATACCTGTCTCGGTCGTGACGTCTTCAAATGAGGCTGAATCCCGGTCGTGATGCTTCATCTCGGTCGTGACTTCTTCTCCTGAGATGGACTTCAATCTTCTACAAGCGTCGAGGCAGCTCGGCTTCGCCTCTCGGCTTCTCCTGGGTGTAGGTGTGGCATACTTCCTCTAGCTCCATCCCGAATGCACTAAAAGTGAGCACAACCGGGATCTCCATAATAAAACCACTCAAAACCGCTTACGAGCATCCCGCTAATCCATAAATGAACTCCAACCGGATTCCGGGCATACCATTTGTTAAGCACCTAAACACCACTAAACCTAATCTAATAGTCGCTAGTTAACACCATATAACAAGCTCCTATCAATTTTCCTTGCAGTAGATTATGTTTTCAAGTGGGTCAAAGCGTAGGCAGTCGTACTGATGATGCCAAAGTAGTGGTAGATTTATTAAAGTCCCGCATATTTTCCAGATTTGGGATCCAAAGGCGATTATAAAGGATAGGGGGATGCTTTTTTGTAACAAGACGGTAGCTGCACTTGTAAAGAAATATCACATTATGCATCGTCTCTACAAATTATCATCCCTAGACTAATGGCATGGAATGAGTGTTCAATACATAGATTAAAGCCATTCTAAAGAAGACAGTATCCCCTAGGAAGAAAAATTGGAGCCTATGGTTAGATGATAGTCCTTGGGAGTATAGGACGTGTTTTAAAACACCCATCAGTATGTCATCATATTGACTAGTGTTTATCAAGGTTTGTCATCTCCTGGTAGAGCTTGAGCATAGAGCTTATTGTGTTTTTCGGAAATGTGAAGTGAATTTAGATGAGGTTGGGGAGTATAGGAAGCTCCAACTGAAAGAATTAGAGGAGGCTAGGCATGAGGCATATGGTAATGTCTTGCATTAAAAAGAGATAACTAAAGCATGGCATGATATAATCATCTTGAGGAACAGTTTCAAAGCAGGGGACAAGGTCCTATTATTCTCCTCTCGCTCAAGTTGTTTCAAGGGAAATTGAGGTCCCGGTGGATGGGACCATACATCGTTGCCATGGTCTATCCTCATGGTGCCATTGATCTATATAATGAGGTGACCCATAACATATTCAAAGTAAACGGGCAGCGAGTTAAGAGGTATTAAGAAGGGTTCTCCACAGAAGATGTTAAAGAAGTTGACTTTGAGATGCCTAATGTGCCAATTTGAGCTTAAACGACGTCAGGCCATGATGTTAAATAAGGAGCTACTCAGGAGGCAACCCGATGTAGGTACGTTTTATTTTTCCCATTTTTAATTAATTAGATCAGATTTGCTACAAATTATTTTCTTGGCTGAGTTTTCAAGTAAGGATGAAAAGGAATGGTAAAAGAGAACCCACGGCGGCTCCCACCGCTAGGCACCCGACACCCGCCATTGGATGTCTATCTTACTTATCTTCCCAAGCTTACTCTTGGCGGTGACGACCGCTGGGGTGCGACGCCCTCCGTATATAATTCCACTTGTTTGAAGAATTGTAGGTTCGTCCGGCGCTCGCTGCCGGTTGCGATGATACATGTCTAGTGCATGTCGCTGATGATTTGGTGGCCACCGATGCAATGCAATTCAAATGTGTAATTCTTAATCTCAATAACTTCTTTTCAAAGACCGAGTGACAATGTAAGATTTTGTGAGGAAAAGAATAGAGCATTTTCATAAGAATTCGAGAGTAAAGATATTAGTGTTAAGAAAAGAGAGAAAACACGAGTGATATGTTAGTTAAAAGAACCAAGGGAGTGATAACACAAATAAAAGAGGGTCTAGAGAGAAAATTGAAAGGGAATCCCCCTCGAAGTAAAAAATAGAGTGTAGATATGTGAGAATTTACTGATTGTGAGATATTCACCATGAATAGCCATCTTGAAGGCCAGAGAGTTCTATTTGTTTTCCAACACAACTCAAGGATAACCGTTCATCACTTCACAACCCATCCGGTGATCCATTTTCCACCTTTTCCACCCTTGTGCTTGCCTACATTACATCGGGTCAGATTCATTTCTTCTCAGACAATCCTTTGTGATCACATTTCCACCTTCAAAATCCATGTCCACCATAAGTATTCAAGATGACACAGAGTGTTCCTGAGCTCCTTTTTTTGAGAGTTCTCATATCATTCATTGCTATGTTTCTTATTTCCCTTATACATGATGTCCATACATTGAGGACAATGCATATTTTAAGTGTAGGGAAAGAGATAGGTACCATGTCGATCATTTTTGAAAAAAATAGCAGAAAAATTAAAAAAGCCAAAATTAAATCATAGGATTAGTTAAAAACCCGAAAGGGCAGCCGAGGCAATAAGCAGGTAATCTGGAAGGTAATAGGCCCGACAAAAACAAGATTTAGAGTGATAGTGAGGATGGTGAGCACATTTTATGAGATTGTTAGGTGAAAACTTGAAAGGGAGCCTAACCAAGAATTGGAGTGTAAAGAATTGAGTGTCTTTGGATGTTTGACTCTTACCTAGCGCGGAGACATAAGTGTACGAACTGTAGGAGTGTTTTCAAGGAAGCTTTTCACAAGGAGAGAGAAGGTGTAGATTAATTTCTATTTTATTTTTCACCTATCATTTGAGCTTACATAATTAGATCTCTTTGATGGAGTATCTTGAGGTTACCTGTCATATCTAGAGGTATTTTTAATCATTATTCTTTTGGAGATTTGTGGAGAACTTTTTGACGATGGAATGGAGTATATGCTAGGGTTATATTTCTTTCCCCGGTGTTCGATTCATATTGTTGTGGTTGTGCTATGTGGATTTCTTCTTTAGGAATTGGTGGTTGAGTTGCCGTGATTGATGGACATTACCTAGTGGAGTAGGTAATTACATGGAGATCGGAGATGAGATTCTTAGGTTGGAGTTATGATTTTAATTTTTGTTTTGAACTTTCTTTTGAGGAGATTTAGAATATTGGTTACAGTTACTTGAGTGAAACAATCACATTTTATGAGTGACTGCATTTTTGCGAGGTTGACATCATTTTCTATGTTGAGAGTTAGATGATTTTGTATGGGTTGGGTTAGATTAGGGAAGTTAGCTTAGCGAATGTTATTACTATGTGAGTGTTTTTGTACTTGGGGTTTGTATATGGTTTGTATCGAGAGATGAGTGATATTCTTATTCCACTTGGAACGAATACAAGTTTGAGTGTGGGGATGTTTGATGTACACGTCTACAACGAGTGTAAAGGCATAGTTTTAGCATACTTTTAGTACGATTATGAGCGTTATTATAGCGTATTTGATTCGTATCACTTTACGACCTTATATATCTTGTATGATCATTTTATAAGACTTTCAAGGCTTTTAATAGTTGTAAGAGCTAAATTGAAGATCAAGACCAAATCCGAAGAAAAAGAGTTGAAGACCCAGTCAAGGATGCGATTTATAGAGCATTGTACTGGGTTCAAATAGATATTTCTCTCAGTTCCATTGCACAAATGGATTTATTCCAATTTGATGACTTATATCATGTAGTCTAGTTTCCACCTTCAAAATATGAGCATAATTAGAGTTTAGAGTAAAAAATTCAGGTCTTTTTACTACAATGTCGTCGCAAATTCTGAAATAGATTCGACGACAGCCACTAGTAAACTTCAGGCGGCAACCGATTCTGGTTGTTACTCCAACCGACAATCACTTTTTAAGTGCCAAGGAATTGATTTTGTTGTTTTCTTATAATTGCTTTATATTTTGTTTAGTCGATATTTTTTATATTATGTGAGATATGGGAGGAGTATAAAAAAGATCTCCTTCTCCCACTTTATGATTCTACGCTATTCTACGTTTTTCATCCAGACCTAGTTTACGTAATGGAGTTTTTGAGTAAAATTAACATAAACTAAGCGGTTTTACGCTTAGTTGGAACTTGAAGTTCATTTGTTGAATCTACTTGTGCGTTTCTTTCTTCGCTTATCTTGTTCTTGTTTTATCTCTTCCCTTGAATTGCATCATTAGCGTTCTCTATAGTTAATCACGAGGAAAGAACTATTATGCTCTGTTTTGTTGGTTTGAGCTAGAGTGTGGAACTAGCTAGCTCAAATATTTCGCATGTTTTGATGATGATAAACATAAGTATTTGATGTACATTGTGTGTGATAAGCTTTCCAGGAATAGATCAAGGAGTTATGATAGTAGCTTTTACACAAGCGGACTATCTTAGTCCATGTGGAGACTAGCTTAAGGCTTAGCGGGGAATGTGAGTCTCGCCAAGGTAGTGTGAAGAAATAAAGAGAAGAAAATAAAGACCCAAGTGATGAGTTGTGAAGATGGAAGGACTAGCTAAATCAAAGGAGAGTCGCTGCGAGCTAGTGGATCACTCATCAAACTCAGAGAGAGTGTACAAGTAATCAAGTGCCAAGAAGTGAGTTATACCAAGGAATCCTGCACCAGCGTGTAGTGAATTCGGGCACAATGAAGGGAAGGCTGAGAAACTAAGGATAGGGAATAAAGGAACTTCTATCTATGGATAGTGATGAACGGGGATCGCCAAGCTAGACTAATGAAGGAAGCGCTGAGGGTGTGGAGAGGATTTCTAACGTAGACAAAACACTTACTCAAGAGAAGATGCACAAAACGCGTGGGATCGTTCATGCGCTCCAGGGAAAGGATTGATCACAAGGATCGCCAACGTGGACTTCTTCATTGCCATAGATTATATATTTTCTTTACTTTGATGAAAAGTTTAGGAATACTATAAATATCTGCTTAGGTGATGTTAGGCACACGAGCTGATAAGAGAAAAAGAGAGCTAAAGGCTTTAGGAGAGAAAGCTAGAGAGCTAAAGGCTTCCACCGTAGGACACACTCTTCGGCACTTGATCCACTTGTACAATTCACTATTTGTTTGAAGCTCGATCCACTAGCTCGTAGCGACTCTCTTTGCTAAGCTAGTCCTTTGTTCTTCACAGCTCATCACCTGGGCTTTTATTTTCTTTCGTTCTTTATTCTTCAACACTGCCTTGGCGAGACTCGCTTTCCCCGCTAGGCTCAAAGCTAGTCTCTAGCTTGTCCGCTTGTGTCAAAGCTACTCTCCTAACTCCTTGTGCTAATCCCGGAAAGCTTATCAGACACAATAGACATCAAATGCTATGTTTATCATCATCCAAACAAGTGGAACATTTAAGCTACTCAATCCTAAACTAACAATTTCCCCCTATTTGATAATGACAAACACTTAAATAGTGTACGCGCATAATTTTTCAAAATGTACTCAGTTAAGCTTAAAATATGAAATGAAGCTTAAATGAATACTTTCAGATTGAATAAATGAGCTCAATATCCTACTAAAAACACTTAGCAATCTACCTTTGTTCCCCCGTAGACCAAGCTGGTCTAAATTCTTCCGCTTAGTTGAATAAGGTATGTACCTGTTTACTTCCCCCTTTTGAAATCATCGAAAAATACGAGTGTAATTCATGCAAAGGGAAATGAAGTGAAGTTGGGAAACATGCTAAACCTAGTAATAATGCAAATCAAGGCATTCAGCGCAAAAAAGATAGGTTTAACCATACTACAAGCACAAGATTATAAAAGCAACAAAGCATACTATTAAACAGTAAAGTCCTTACACCTTTTAAGAGCTGGGAAATTCCTAGGATTACTAGTTAAGCGATTATCATGCAAAAATAACACATAAAAACACAAAATAAACACACGCTTAAGCACCCTAAGCATCACACTGTTGGGAAAGAGACACCATATTTTGGAGAATATTCGCTTGTTCAACTTGGCACTCGGTCATTAGCTGAAGCTGTGTGTGAATTTTAACAAGTCGCTTTTCAACTGTGTTGGACAAACTTTGGATAACAGAAACAACTGAAGAATCACTGGCAACTGGTGTGACTAGCTCTCTGGACTGCACGTGAAGAGCTGGCGGCATGAGTGAGTAGCTCGGGGGGTTTAGAGACGAGCTTGGCAGCCTTTTCCAACGTGAGCACATCATTGAAGCTATTCTCAAGATTTGGCTTGAAGAGACCTTCTGCCTCCAACATCCGAGCTATGAGATGTGGAAAGGGAAGAGGGCTACCGTGTTGTCCTCGACTTACAACCATATGTGAGAACATTAGCTGCACCGTGTTGATCAACTCTCCATTCAAACACGCTGCCATGATGCAACAGTTACTGATAGTCACGTGGTTGAGGTTGGTGTTTCTGGGCATTATATTCTTCACAATGAAGTGGTGAAGAAGTCAATTGGTCGTTGAAAGATGTTCAGTCTTCAATGTTGGCAGGATATTGTGACCAAAAATCTCTTTCTTGATTTCTGTCGAACTAGTCGGCCAATTCTTGTTATGTAAGCAACTAAACCCAACCAAAGAGCCGTCTCGACCGGGCTCCTGACCATTAACCCTTGCAAGGTCCTTCACTTTTAAGCTTTCTTCGATGTCTCTTGTGGAGGCTCAACGTACACTCAAACACTAGAGCAGAATTTGAGAATCTTCAACAATTTGGCTGACAACACTCGACCATCTCTAAACAAGCCCATACCATCTCCAAATTATGAGAAAGTGAAGGTTGTAATAGCAGAGAAAATGAGAAAAGATTCACAGCTGGTTACACAATTTTCCAGCAAAATCGATAGAAAGACTCGACAATTGGGTGGGGCAAATAGAACATGCGTTCTCTCAAAACAATAGAATCTCAATAGAGACGAGGACGTGCCCCACATCAAGAATTTCATGACCCACAGTGGAGAGCGCGTCCCATGCTTGGACCGACGTAAAACACATTGAAAACAAGGACGATTTTCGTGAATTTCATGGCGAGTTCTACATATCCGCAGAAACTGAGCCGCGACTCGTTCCACAGTCGCACTCCACAGAACTGGAGGTGTCCCGCGTCTTTTTCACTTCGCCCAGTGTCGGAATCTCACTCCAGATTTTTCACGCAGTCACACTCATGATATTTCCTAGAGTTATACTTCACTCTGCCACGCAGTGAAATTTTTGAATCCGAGTCAACGTTTGTGAATTTTAATCTCATACCTCGTGGATTCCAGTCTGTGCTAAATGAGAAAGATGTCAAGTTATATGGTGATGAGAAGTCCACAATCAAGACGGAAGAAGGAGAAGAGATCAAATGAAGAAAACCAATGTTTGAGAAAATAAAAAACATCTTTGAATCGTGTATGAGGATTCACGTATATACTCTATCCATAGAAAAACTGGTTCTAAGTCTAGAAGTGCAACTATAATTGATCCAGGAGATAAAACAGTTATAAATAATATAAAGAAAATATATCTATGATTATGATTGCCTGGATGGTAAGAATGATGAATGTGTCAATAAGAAGCATTCCAGGCTAGTAGATGTTTACTATCTCTAATGATGAGCATGATAATAAAAATAAAATGAATAAGACTGAGGTAGATGATCCATATGTTTACTACCTAGGATTGGACAAATATAAAGAGATTAGTGGTGAAAGGCATGCTCAATTTTAGCTGAAAGTGTTAGAACCCTAAATACAAATAATCTGGATAATACTGTTGATGATGTGCATGCTGATGAGGATTTGAGTGATCCTTATAGTTCGATGAGGTCTACGAGAACGAGCCTATTTAAGATCGGTGCACATGATAATGTTGGTTTGGGTAGCTGCCCCACCTTACTTACCAGAGACGATAAAGTGGCGCTTAGAGTTTTTGATGACATGCAGGTTCCATATGGAAGACAGACAGAGCCCCAAGATTATAACAAGTATGAGGGAGATGACGGATGCACCAAGAAGAGTAGGACGACGAAACATGATGGTCTAAGGTCTGAACCATTCAAATTCCTAGTCCACCAATGAAGTTAATAAGAGTCAACATCCAAAGGATCCAAACGAATATGGCTGATTAAGAGTTAATATCATGCGTCGATCCAGCGACGATAACAAAGGCACTGACCGGGAGGGAACCCGAGAATTTTTAAAATTTTCTCGATTAGAATTAGTTAGTTTAGGCATATATTATCTTCACCATTGTGGTTACATACTAACTTGCAAGTATGTATCTGTTAGGTTAGAAGAGCTAGGCAACTTAGTTCCTATCCTTCGTTTCCTTAGTTTTAATGATAACAAACAAATTGTTGTTTCTATTATCTATCTTGAGTGAGTCATTACAAGATTATGATATAGCTTACATTGGAATCTTTCTCAAGGAGAAGTAGTTGGTTTATCAAGTGCAAATGCATAGGAACTAAGGAGCTTCAATAGCGCTGATAGCACTTAAGAGAATAAAAGAGGATAATCAAGAGATATAGAAATGCGTTGATATAGCTCAAGGGAACTGAAGTAGAGAAATAACACAAGAACAAAGATATCGCTTATATCGCTCAAAGGGGACCGACGATGTGTCACACACATATGAACGCGAAGGGAACCGAAGGTTATAGCTAAAGGGGACTGAGCGTTTATTCATGGAGTGAATCTTTCTCATTTCCTATTTATGGAAAGCTACTCCATTTAAGGAAATGATTTAGATTTTCTTATTTGATTAAATGTATCTAGATTATTTCGAATTTTTCAGTTTAGGAAATATATTTTATTTCTCACTTATATAAGGTGATGTTCTAGGATTTTTACGAGGTTAGCTAGTCAAAAATTAGTGTTTAGTGAGTTAAGCTTTTGAGATATAGAGAGTTAAGTGTTCAAAGCATCTTAGATCTATTGAGAGAATGGAGTCTGTACAAGCCTAATTAGGTAGTTATGTGTTGAATCTATAACTTTGTGTTTGAATTAGGTTGAAAATCTTGTGATTGAATAAATAGAGAAAAGTGCTTTGAGTTTTATATATTTTTCTCTAAGAATTACTTAAACACATAAACACTTGCTTCAATTCCGGTCTTAGGAACTCAAATCTCGGTTCCTAAGAGTAAGCCCCTTCAACGATCCTAAAATTGGTATCAGAGCAGGATCCAATTCTAAAGCAATGACAAAGACCAGCGAATTCACTCTTGGAGTCTCCATCAACAAGCCACATGAACTTCAACAGGGAGAGCTCGAATGGTGGTTGGGAGTTCACATGACCTACATTCAACCCCAAGACTAACAATGTTGGAAGATCATCAAACTCGGTGATGAGGAAATCCATGTAACCGTCAAGGATATAAAGGACTGGATACCCGAGAAAATACATCAAGATGGAGAAGAATGCCAAGGCTAGCCAATTCTTTCTCATTAGACTCACACAGACAAAAATAGGCAAGGTGATTAGCATAGCTACTGTCAAGCAGTTGTGGGAGGTCATCATAGACATCAACAAAGGGAGTGATGACATGAAAAAAACACAAGTTCAATCTTCAAAGAGAGTTTCATGCCTTCAAGATTCTTCCTGGTGAAATTGTGTCAGCATGCCAATCAAGGTTCACCATTCTAGTGGATAAGCTAAGTGCCTCTGGGGTCAAAATTCCTCAATGGGAACAATCTATGGCGTTCATCTATGGAATGAGTGACAAATATGAGATGACTAGAAGAATCGCCCTCATGTCCACCGAAAGCAAGTCCCTTCCGGTGATGGAAATATTTGGTAAGTTCTTTGATCAAGAAACCGCTAACAACCAAAGAAGCAAAGCGATCAAGGAAACAAGAGGGACTGCCTTCAAACTCACAAGAGTCGTAAAGAAGGTGGAAAATGAAGAGGACGATGATGAGGATGAAGATATGGAAATCACCCTTATGAAAAAGATGGTCAAGAGTTCTTCAAGAACAAAAACTCAAAAGTTGTTGGTTTAACCTCCAAAAGAGACCTCAAAGACTAAACTTGCTACAACTATCAAGAGAAGGATCATCTTGCTAAGACGTGCACTAAGGCCAAAGTGGAACCATCTGAACAAAAGGCTCTTTTCTCTGTGTGTGGAGAAGATGATGATGAAGTTGATCTTCACAAAGGTTTCCAAGGCTTGTGCCTTATGGAAAATTTGGATGAAGCGACTTTTGAGGTACATCTATATCTCAAATTTTTTAATCGCCTTAGCATCCTAGGTAAACACGAACTTGTTAACATGATTAAAGGCTTATTTCATGATTACGAGACTCTTGAAAAACAAGCTATGGACTATGAGGAAGAAGTTCAAGAATTAAGAAATGAAAGATTAGAATTGTCTAATAGGCTTGCTGATAAAGAAAAGGCCCTTAAGTAAGTTAAGGAATGAGCTTAATAACTAAGTCATGCGAGGGCTGCAAGGGAAAGCAACCTCAAGGGGATCACCTGAGGTCATAACTAGTAATATGGAAAGTGATATACAACTTATTTTGAATTAGATTGAATCTTTGACTGATTCCATAAATCAAAAGACGGTTAATCAAACAGTTTTGTTCTACGGGATTTCTTCGGGCCTTTTACCTATTTTTGGATGGAGATTTGGGATAGACTTTTTAGGAGTTCTTTCTAGGGTTTATAGGTTCTAGAAATAAGGGATGAGAGCTTTGCCTCATTCCCATGCTTAGTTCTGGTTAATTTAGAGAGTTTATATACAGTTTGCGCTGTTCTGCAGGTTGAAGCTTGTGGATTGTTGGTTTGTAGACTTCTTCCTTGGTTCTAATAAATATATATTGTTTAAAATTGTTTTATATAGTTACTTATAATACTTATTGATTGTGATTTATTTATCTAGATTGATCACCTAGGTTTATAGATATTTCATATAGCTAGGCCTGGTTTATCCTAGTTGGAGAGCCTTGTCCACTTAGTGACAATTCATTTACCTGAACTAGTTGGACTTTTAGATATATGGAGGGTAATGAGGTGCTAATATCCAAGTGGCGCTGCATCTTCCTATTTATTCTTGACCTCTATGCTTCCTAGGGATTGCCTTTGATAGTTTCAGGGTTGTATTTAGGTGTAAGGGCGTTGGGACTTGTTGACTTAATTATCCATAAAGTAACAAGGATTAGGTCAATCATAAAATATATTTTGATAGAATGAACCCGATTAGCAACTAGGAAGTCTATGATCAAACCAACCATTTCGTTGTGTGGATACCCGCTGAATAAGATATTTTCTCTATTGTTTTCGTAGATTAAATTAGTATCTTAGCATCAATCCAATTTCCCCCCTTTTGATCATTAATAAAGTTGATCTTATTAATTAGGATCTCGCATGCTCTGTGTGATGAAATTAGAATGACCTTGTTTATTGTTATCTTGATTTTCCCTATTGTTGGATGATTTCTGTACCTATGCATGCTCTTTCTTGCAAGCCCTGAAACATAAGCACTATGATCGCTCAAAACCATATCAAACATCCCCTAGATAAGATTCGTGCTTATAAGATAGTCCCTTGGTCGATCTATTTGTTCTGTTCCCTACGACCGATAGTCCACACCTAAGAATAATCACTTGGATAACAAATAGCCTACCCTAATTTGAATTGCATTTGCATATGTCTTTATTGCTTGAGTACCTTTGTCCCTTCACTATATAAATGTATGCATATGTCTCCCTGGTACTATCGATGTGATTGGGAACCGAGTTTAAGCGCTATTCCAGTATCGCTTCTTGATGGACTACTTAGTAAGCAAGGGGACCGAGAATTTGTTTATGAGAACCATAATATATTTTTTAAGACCGATAGAATTCATGGTGACAAACCGATATTAACATCTAGATCCGAAAGGTAATCATTACGCCGCCATAAATCTGAGTTCCCATGAAATAGCTGTTGTAATTCCCTGCGTTCCCAAGAAGCTACATCCCACCTCTAGCCACCACTACAACTCCATCTCCTGCCACTCCCATCATCCAATCACCACCTCCTCCTCTAGACAAAGAAGCCACACCACCTTTTCCTACCAAAACTTCTTCGCCACCTACACCCGAAATCGATCCAATCCCAGAAAGCTCAGACAAAACCCAAACCTTGTCCCTAACCGAGTCAAAGACAACCTCCATCGACTCCAAAACCAGAAACATGATCGACCTCACTACTCCCATCGTCCAAGAAACAGCCACTAGCAGTGATCTAGCACCTCAGCAACTCGACATATTACTGCCACCTGCCGTAGGCAACTTCCAAAGCCGCTCCTTCATTGACCCTATTATCATCGGTGCAGGTTTCATGGAAATGATCGACTCAAAGGAGTTCGATCTCGCTCAAATAGAGGCGACATTGGAACGGACTCCCTTTTCAGAGCTCGAGCAAGAACCATAAATTGTCGACCACAACGAAGTCCGTAACTTCTATTCAAACCTTAATGCAATGAACCCCGGCCCAGGCCAGTCCTACAATGTTTCTTTGATCCCTTGGGAAGAAGATCCATCTCAATCAATGCCAAGCTGATAGCAAAGGTCCTTGGCTTCTCCACTAGTCAAGGGTATGCAATGCTACCCAAGAAGAACTAGCTTTATGGAAAGGCTTATATGCTGCAGCTCCTCTTTGGTTGCTAAAACATCTCAGATCTCAAGACTAATCAGGTGCACTTCCAAGACAAGCTAATTCACCACCTAATGATCCACAATATCATCCCTCACCAGGAAAAGAGGGATACAGTCAACATAGAGATGCTTGGTTAATGCGCCAGGCCATGGAAGACGAGTTCATAGACTCTTCTGAAATCATAATCCTTCACATGCTCACAACCCGCCAACACAAACACACAACCTACCCTACCCTCATGATCATGGTTGAATTGGGAATCTATCACCCAGTCTCTGAAACGCCTTGCAAAAATATAATATTTCTTCCTGGTACACGCCCTCTACGAAAGTACTCAAGTATGGATCCTCCTCTAGTAGATCCCGGAGTGAGGGAAAAGAAAGAAGTCTTCAAAGTGCTACCCCCAGAAAGCGACTTAGAGCAAGACCTCATCTAGCAAACAGTTGTGAACATCAACGTCCTAGCAATGATTCAAGGCATATCAGCACAACTCAAGCGCTTCAACACAATGGTAAAAAAACAACTTCGGCAATCTTTGTGTTAGTTGTTGGTCTGTTTCATGAAGATTTTGAAGTGTCTACTGAACATGAAACAACCATTAAGGATACAACCACGAAAACATTGTTCACTTTTAACAGCGAGTATAATTCTTAGGACATTTTGCCTTTTCCTTGTTTTTTATGTGACTTGTTTGTTTGATATATTAATAAATAGTATGCTTTTGTGCTATCTGAGTCTTGAAATGTGCTTTCACTATATTTCTATACTTGGTTTCTTCTCTGCGTATCACTTACTCATTCCTCTAGAGAGACCAGATTTAGTAGCTCGCCTTTGTTACCATACTTAGTTTTTAGCATGCACCTTTTTCTATGATGTCAAAAGGGGGAATTAATCAGGCATATCTGGTTTATTTATTGAGGGGGAATTGAACTGGGAGTTACTAAAGGAAAGAATATTGAGTACTTGTTCTTTGACTATGGTGGAATTATCACTATCAAATACTTAGTCCCTTTGATACAGCTCTATATATATGCCATGGTTCTATGTTTGTCGTCATTAAAAAGGAAAAAATTGTTGGGTTTTAGGAACTAGACAACTTAATTCATATTCCTCGTCTCCTCAGTACTAACGATAACAAACAAATTTATTGTTTCTAATATCTACCTTAGTGAGTCATTACAGGATTGTGATATAGCTTACATTGGAATCTTACTCAAGGAGAAGTAGATGGTTTATCAAGTGCAAATGCATAGGAACTAAGGAGCTTCAATAGAGATCATATCGCTTAAGGGAACCAAAGAGGATAATAGAGAGATATAGCAACGCGCTGATATAGCTCAAGGGAACAGAAGTAGAGAAATAACACAATAATGGAAATATCACTTATACCGCTCAAAGGGTACCGACGGAGTGTCACACACATATGAACGTCAATGGAACCGAAGGTTATAACTAAAGGGGACCGAGCGTTTATTCTTGGCAATAATCTTTCTCAGTTCCTATTTATGGAATGCTACTTCATTTAAGGAAATGGTTTAGATTTTCTTGTTTTGTTCCAATGTATCTAGCTTATTTCGAATATTTCAGTTTAGGAAATAGATTTTATTTCTCACCTATATAAGTTGATGTTCTAGAGTTTTTACGAGGTTAGCCAGTTGAAAATTAGTGTTTAGCGAGTTAAGCTTTTGAGAGCTAGAGAGTTAAGTGTTCGAAGCAACTTAGATCTATTAAGAGAAGGGAGTTTGAACAAGCCTAATTAGAGAGTCGCGTGTCAAATCTAGAACCATGTGTTCGAATTAGGTTGTAACTCTTGTGATTCAATCAATAGAGAAGAGTGCTTTGGTTTTCATATGTTTTGCTTCAAGAATTACTTAAACACATAAACACTTGCTTGAATTCAGCTCTTAGGAACTCAAATCTCGGTTACTAAGATCAAGTCCCTTCAACGATCCTAGAGTATCCTTAACTTTACGAGACAGAGAAAAAAAGACAAAAAAGGGGGGGAAATATAGAAAGGGAGTTGAAAAAATAGAGTGGAAAAATACTACGAAATAAGAAAAGCCATAGAATATGTCTACAAGCACAAACCACTTGGTCATCTTTCCGTTTCACCATCACTTCCACAGTTTCTTTGCTCATTCTATCTTCATATCTAACGTCGTCGCCTCCCTTTGGTAACACCATTTCTAGCACCAACGACATCCCACTTACTTTTTCTTCCATGTCGCCAGATCTAGGGTTTCATAACCTTTATCTCGGTGTCATACCATCACTCACCACTTTTCACAGTTCAAGGAGAGGGAAGACTTTCATACTAAGCATGTAATATGTGCTCCTTGAGTACGGGAGACGGTTTGCCCACAGATATTGAGCCGCGGCCCGCGCCTTTTCTGTCGCGCCCATCACCCTGGTGACTCAGTCAATTCGGTGCATCCTTCTTCGATAAATTCTTCAACTCATGGTTTGTTTCTGCTTCTTTCTCCTTTAATCTAGAAGTTCTAATTCAATTTTATTTTTCTTTCTTTTGGGTATGAGATCTACGTTGCGGACAACCCGGAAGTTAAGTATGGGGGGGGGGGGAGAATTAGTTCATCACTTATACATTATTCCCTAGAGTTTTTCATAGTTTTGTTGAGTCATCATTTGAATTTATAATTAGGACTACCTTTTTATAGTTTGTAGTTTATTGAGTCTATCACATTTGTTTGGAAAAAAACGGAAAAAAATAGAATAATGAAAACCACAAAAAATAAAAAGGCAATTAAAATCCTGGGATGATTCAAAAACCTTACGGGGTGATTCATACAATAAACAGGTAACCTGGACCGGTATAGACAGAAGCAATAAGAGGTTATGGGACATGTGATATTATATGAGCCTAAAAGGAAAGGAGTGGCTAGATGAAATTCCGAAAGGCACCTAGGCAAAATGAGATAAAGAAAAAAGAGTGATTTATAGGTTTCTTCATTTTGGCGAGGTGACATAATAAGAGGAGTCAAAAGGAGGAGTTTGGGATTGGATTTGGTGTTATTGTCTATTCACATCCATCTTAGTTTTGGTTTCACCTAGAGGATTATGACGACTAGTTGTTGGAGATTGTGGAGTCATGTTCATTCATACTTTCTTGAGAACTCTGGATTTACATGGAGAAAGTCAAGTTTTATTTTACTCGGGGCAAGTAAAGGTCTAAGTATGGGGGATTTGATACGAGCTAATCACAATGGTTCAATTCACACGATTTAGCACACATTCAGATGTGTTATGAGTTGTATTAGAAGAGTTGTGATTATCCGAGCTAGAGATGAGCATATCAAGTATTTGATGGTTTTTTCACATAATTGGAGGAGTTTAGAGAGAATACATGAAGATTAAGAATAGAAGAAAAAGTTGACAATCAATGGAAAAATTGCGTGGCAAGTGCTGAAAATTACTGAAAACGGAGTCCACTCTGAAGAACCAGAGTTGCGCCCCAAGGATTTGCCAGGGTCCAAAATCTCGCCTGAAGTCATCTTTTTTAGCAATTGTCAACAAGGGGTCGGTTCCGACCCGCAAACCGCGCCCAAGAGACTGACCAATATCTAGCCTTTTAAAACGTGGTAGAGTGTTCTACTAAGGAAGATCTCACCGGCCTCAACAACCACGAACCGCAGAATATTTTCCTCGCCCATAGTCTCCACTAAATCATAGAATCTCCGATTCACCTTCGGAGGAGTATCTCATTAGTTATTACTAGGATATTTTTTTAGATTCGTTTTGTATTTTGATATTCTTCACCTAGTAAATTACGTCATCTTGATTCTCCTATATAAGGATCTCTTTTCCCTACGAGCTAGGTTGGTTTGCATTTCATTATTTCATTATTAGTTTTGAAGTTAGAATGCGAAGCTAAGCTTCAAGATGTTGTCTCCCTTTCCTATAAAATCTATAATTGAAGTTTTAGTTTAATAAGTGTTCTTCTATTCATTTTTTATTCACCACTATGTTCATGTGATTGCTTCCATGTTCTTTATTTCATTGATTTGTATGATTAAATTAGCTTCACAACCTAAATATCATGATTACTGGCATAAACTCTTAATATGAAAACTCTTTAAACCGTGTGTACTATGGTTGCGGTCATAAGTTAAATTAGGAAGCAATCCACATAATCATAATTTGTAGACACGCCTATTTGTAGATACCAGTGCTACTTAGTGTGTCTCAAGGACTAAGATTTATAAACACCTGCTTGCGGCTCATTCTGATTGTGCCTATCCTAGGTATCAAACGTGTTCCACAAGGTTTTTCGGTAAGTGAATGTGGAAAATGAATGTGTCTTTTAGTTGATAGGATAACTTAAGAATTAAGTTGAATAGGTGGAAAATAATATGTTGATCTAATCTAGAATGGTTATTGTAGACAGATTAGAAAAAAAAAAGGATCAGCCACACCAAACATAATCAGAAACAAACCTAAAAACCTTTCTTGTTAGTAAAAAAATTTCAACTTTAAACTACTATTCTACAGTCTCTATGGGATCGACCATTTATTACCAATTTCTTTTGTAATTGGTAGTCTATGTTAAATATTTATTTGTCTTGTGTGACGACCGCACGTCAATATCTCTCATAGTGTTTCACCGTAATCTAATACAAGAACACTATGCTCGATTCTTATTTTCTCTCTCTTTTTCTTTTGGAATTAGATAAACTGAATAAAGGATCACGAGCTTTATTTAAACATTCCAAGAATTAAGTATTGAAACGTCTAATTTGGGCCCCATGGATTACACCCTTGAATTGAGCTGTTCCCATAAACGAATCAAGTCAAAGATGTGCAATTAATCATACATGGAAACTGTAGGATTATACACGTATTTAATGACCCATTCTTATCCTAATACTATCCATAATTAGAGCACATTTAATCATAATGTCCAAGAGAAGGTGTGCTCTCTCATTTACGTTTCATCTTCACTGGATGGAGGTGTGCTTTAGAACCCACTTGATGACTACTTCATGAGATGAACGTGGATGAAAACACTAAATAACCACAATGCTTGACTTAGTACTTTGAAGACATGTCTTGTTCTTTTTAACTGAACAATATTCTCTAACACTTGGACAAGGAAGAATGCCATGTTTTCTTCAATCTTGACTTGATCAAACATGAAGGATATGATCTGATTTAATATGCATGCAAGATAAACTTGATAAACCATAAATAACATTTTTTTGTCATAATCAAAACAAGGAGAAAAGAAAGTATTGCTCATTAAGTGAACAGAACATTATTCTCTAGTTCATAATGCCAACACTGTTCTTACTGTGTAATCATTGTTTAATAAGAAAGAGTACGTGAGTTTCCTCTAGGTAAGATATTACCAAAGATTCTCACTTTTTTGTGAAATTATGTGTGTTTACTTGGTATTTTACACAAAGAAGGTACAAACGATCATAATTGTACCTACACAGTATGATCAATCATCCTACAATTGGTATCAGAGCAGGATTCCAAGTTCAAAAACCAGGTTGTCAAAAAACAACAATGACGATCTCAAGTTTCAAATCTCCATTAATAAACTGCGTATCCTCGAAGAAGGCCAGATAGATTTGTGGGAACAAATGATGACTACACACATCCAAACCTTGGACTATCAATGATAGAGAGTTATTAAAAAGATGATGCCTTTTTCGACCTCAAAAAAGAAGTCAAGACTTGGGGACCAGAAGACTACACTCTCATAGAGAAGAGTGCGAAGACAAGACAACTCATCCTTAACGGGTTATCTATAAGGAATATGGACAAATTGATGACCATCCCCACCTCCAATGCAATGTGGAAGGACATACTAGATATGCATAGAGGATGTCACGTTCTCCAAAACAACTGCAAATTTAACCTTCACAAGGAATTCTATTCCTTTCAGATGATGTAGACGAAGACCATCTTAGAGTACCATTCTCAAGTCCAGAGACTGATGGATAAACTAAAAGCATCTGGTGTCACCATTCCTGATTGGTAAAAATTCCTTTCTATCATCTATGGTGTCAAATAAAAATTAGATATGACTAAGGGAACAATGTTAATGACAAAGGATACTAAGAATTTTCATGTTGAACAACTCATTGTGAAGTTTCAACATCAAGAGGATGTTAACAAGGAAAAAGTCAGCAAGAAAAATGAAGAAAAATGTCTTGCCTTCAAACTCACCATAGTATTAAGGAATCTAGAAAATGAAGAAGATTGTGATCAGGACGATGACGAAGAAGTTGCCATGACGCGATAGATGGTAAGACGGTTTGTCAAAAGGAAGTGGGCTAGACACTTCAGAGGTTCCTCATCTCAAAAGGGAGAAATTGAGAACAAAAAAGGGACTTCAAGAATTAGACGTGCTGCCACTTTCAAGAGAAAGGACATATAATCAAAGACTATCCCAACAAAGAAGTTGACGCTGAAAAGAAGAAAGCTCTATTTACCACCTGGGAGATTCATCTGATGAAAAGTCGGACACGGAGAAATCCTTGGAATAATGTGTCTAATGGACAAGGGAGATTTTGGCAACGAGTCAGACAAGGTACGTCCCTCAAAATTTTCTTATCATTCAACTAGCAATCTACTAAAAATTATTAAAGGATTGCACGAGTAAAACATCCCTCCAGAAAAGCAGACTATCGAATATGAAAAGGAGTTATATATATTCATAACTGAAAATGAAAATCTCAATGAAATGATTAAGGAAAAGAAAATGTCCCTAGTTACTAAAATATGTGAAGGAAGTAAGGACAAGGATCAAAAGAACAATAGAGAATTTCCTCTAGTTGATATTTAGGTAGGAAATAATTTGTTTCTTATCATGTCTAAGCTCGATGATGTTAGTAAATCCTTTAGTGAAAAAACTGTTAATCAAACTGTACTCATTAAAGCCAGACCTGGATTAGGATATAGAAATGATTCTGATCAATTATCTAATAATGCTTCTGAGAAATTAACTAAGGAATTAATAGACAAAAATGAAATCTTGGATAAAGCCATTCAAACATGTCTCTCTAAAATCAATTTCTGGATGTCAAGGTTAAGGTTTTAGAGGAATAACATAAAGTGGGGAATTCCTGGTTTCATGGTAACAAAAGCTCACAAATTCTATGTTCATCCAGCTAAGAATGGTAATGAGAAAAAGGTGGATTTCCTAAAATAAAAACGTACTCAACCCATTCGTCCCGGTAAGGGAAAGTACGGATATTTCAGTACAACATATGGTGCCATTTCTGTGGGCATAATGGTCACAGTATTCATGAGTGTAGGGAAAAGTAAAAACTTGACACTAAACATTATAAGGGTGCCTCTAACAAGACCAAACTCACTAATGTTACAAATCTACATGATTATTCTATGGAATGTCATGTACTAACCACTTTGCAGAAAACCATCAACCTAAAGGAAACCATTATTCAAAAACACCCAGTATATCAAAGTATCACTGGGTACCAAAAGCCTAATTGTTTTGTGCAGGACAAAGTGAAGAATGTAGGAAAATGATACGTAGATAGTGGTTGCTCGTGCCATATTACCGGTAGCAAAAACATCATGTCTTCACTTCAAAAGGCTATTGAAGGAAAGATTTCCTTCAGAGACAAAATCAAAGGATCGATTATTGGTGTTTGACATGTGGACCTCCGAGATAATCAAGATAAGCAATGTTCATCTTGCTAACAATCTGTTCTACAACTTGTTGAGTGTTTCACAGGTTTGCGACCAAGGAAACAATGTTGTCTCTTCTGCAACCAAAGAGTATTTTGTCACCTCTCCATCTAAGGAAGTTCTTTTGAAAGGGAAGATATCTAAAACATCTATATCTTCGAATCTACTTTTTCTCCCTCTACCAAGGTGTGCATCACCTCTATATATGATTAGTCAAAGCTTTGGTATTAGCATCTTGGGCATGCAAGCATGCAACTTATCCACCAACTCCACAAAAAGGAGTTAGTATAAGGTCTCCCTTCCATCAAGCCCAAAAGGATGGTACATTAAGATGACTGTGTCAAGGGATTGCTCATTCTTCTTTTCATTCAAAGAAGTATATTGCCACATAGAAGCCTCTATAACTTATTCACATTGACCTCTGTGGACTCATGAGAATCCAAAGCTTTGGAGAAAGTAGATACATGCTTGTTGTATTGGACGACCACTCGAGATTTACCTGGACGGATGGATGTGCTTCATTCATACTAAGGTATTTGAGGTATTTTCTGACAGTTCTTTTCTTCTTGAAAATTCTCTTGGTCGCACTCTTCCAGCAATTTGTTTTGACCATGGGACGAAGTTAAAAAATGGAGAATTCTTGACATTCTACATAAACAAGGAAATTCATGAAAACTTTTCTGCTCCATGTACCCCACACCAGAACTAGGTAGTTGATATTGTACATCTTGTACATATTTAGAAGTCTAGTTTCATCTTATTTTAGGTCATTTACATGTATATTTTATACATTTTATAGTTAATTTCACATTATCTTGTATTTGGAATCTACAATCATGCTTTTATGTATTTTAGGTATTCTTGGCCAAATTAATACAAGAATTTGGAACCCCTTGGAACGTAAAGGATTGTACTACATCTGGAATAGAAGTTCAAGAATATTGATTCAGGTGGGTCGGCCCATGACAAGTTGGCAGGAGTGGATTGCAAGTTAATTAATATAAGAGAAGTTATTGGAATTTGGAATGTTACGTAGTAAATGAGAGGAAGGATCAGGGGATTTTTGGTCTTGATTATTTTTTGGATTGACATTGGGTTTTAGAGAGAAGAGATTCGTTCATCTTTGTACAACACGGGATTGAACTTCAAGACGGAGTTTTTATGCTAGTTTGATTCGAAGACTTGGTATTATTGTTCTAGCCTTTATCAATTTGCATTATTACTTTGTATTGAGATTGGATTTTCTTGTCTCTCGGTGTTACTACATAGTCCATATATATTGTTGGCTAGTCTAAATCATTTGATTAATTCTTTGATCATGTTTGGCTAACGTCCTAGTTTTAAAGTTATGGTGATCCAGACAGTACGGATATAGATAGAATTATGCTTTTCCATGAAATGAGCAAACTGTTGCTGGGACTGAATCAATTGAGCAAACTGTTGCTCATACTCTATCAACCAAGGATTCCTACATCCTTGCTTTTCATCCTCCCAATAGCATCATTTCCCAACCCGGAATTCTTACTCGTTCATCTCTCAGTAATCTATTCGTGTTCAATTCCCTTGTGTACATAACAGAACCAAAGAACATTAAAAAGGCTCCCACTAAACCCGAACGGATTGTTTCCATGGAAGAAGAACTTTAGGAGTTTGAACGGAACAAAGTATGAAGACTAGTACCTTGTCCTAAGAATAGAACTATCATGGGCACTCCATGGGTTTCTAGGAACAAACTTGAAGAATTTGGTTTGGTAGTATGCAATAAGGCTCTATTAGTTGCACAAGGGTACAATCTATAGGAAGAAATTGACTATGAAGAGACCTACACTCTTGTCGCAAGATTAGTGGCAATTTTCCTTTTGATCTCATTTTCATATCACAAGGTATTCAAATTCTTTCAAATGAATACAAAGACCGCCTTCCTTAATGGCATACTGAATGAAGATGTCTATGCCAAAACAGCCTCCTGGATTCAAAGATTCTAACAAGCTTGACCATGTCTACTTTCTAGACAAAGTTCTCTCTGGTTTGAAGTAAGCTCCCAAGGCTTGGTACGACTTCTTGTCTGACTTCCTTCTGACCAAAAATTACAAACATGGAACCGTTGACAAGACCCTATTCCTGTAACAATAACACAATGGAGTCATCCTTGCCGTTCAGATATACGGCGATGACATCATTTTTGGTTCCACTAACATGTCTCTTGTATATACATTAAAAGAAAAGATGATCAGTAATTTCAACATGAGCATGATTGGTGATCAATGACTTCTTAGGACTTCAAGTAACTCAGAAGAACGATGGGATTAAAATTAACTAGCAGAAGAACCTAAGGGAAATCCTGAAAAAATAAAACATGGAAACATCCAAGTCCCTCCATACTCCCATCTCTACAACCACTCGTCTTGATGTCGACTCAAAAGGATCAAAAACTGCCTTACCATGTATAGACGTATGATTGGTTCCTTCATGTATATAACGGCCAGTCGGCCAGATGTTGTGTTTGTTATGAGCTTATGTGTCAGGTTCCAATCTGATCCCAGGGAGTCCCATGTTTCAAATGGCAAGCGTATCTTACGGTACCTTAAGGGAAAGGACAATCTATGTTTATGGTACCCCAAACGGTATGACTTCACCTTGCTCGGTGTCACTGAAGCTGACTACACTGGGTGATTTTGGATAGAAAGAGCACCTTAGGAATGGCCGAGTTTCATGGTCCTTGTCTCGTTTACTCAGGATCTAGAAAGCAAAATCCAATCGCTCTCTCTACCACCGAATCCGAGTACATTGCTATTGTTGCCAGCTGTACTCAACCCTTATTGCTCAACCAATAACTTTCATACTAGACAAGGATTCAGAAATTGCGCCATACTTTGGTATTACTTTAGGTACCCTTGAAATCAAATCTGACAATACCAGTGCCATTAATATCTCAAAGAATCATATGCATCACTCCCATACAAAACACATTGACATACGACATCACTTTCTATGTGATCATGTTGAGAAGAAGAGTATCATTCTAAGTCATTGTCATACTAAGAACCAAGTTGTAGATATACTTATCACCGCACTTAATGGGGAACCATTTATCATCCTTCGAGTTCTACAAGGAATGATTCCTTTCTTGTAAGCTCAATCTGTCCTTGTAAGTTCCCTTCTTGACTAGAATGATCTACATTACTATCTTTGGGAACTTAGGACTTTACAATATTTCATGACAACCACTCATTTCTTGAATCTGTGACTCTCGCATATAATCAAAATTCTTGTTCATTCTGTCATGGTAAATAGTATCCATTGTTGTAAGATTGTGTTAATTGTTTGGATATTTCATACTTTCTATTGTTCCTTATATGTGTTACATTGATTGCATCTACACCATATCTATTGTTGGTTTGATCTAGATTTTGTAACTAGCTAGCTCGAACATTCCGCTTGTTTTGATGATAACAAACCTAAGTATTTGATGTTTATTGTGTGTGATAAGCATTCCAGGTATAGCTCGAGGAGTTATAAGAGTAGCTTTGACACAAGAGGACTAGCTTAGTCCATGGGGGAAACTAGCTTAAGGTCTAGCGGGGAAAGCTGAATCTCACCAAGAAAGAATAAGTGTTGAAGAGAATAAATGGAAGATGGAAGGACTAGCTTTAAGAGAAGGAGATTCGTTGTAAAGCTAGTGGATCATACTTCTAAGTGAAGAGAGAAGATACAAGCAATAGAGTGAAAAGCGAGAGTCTACGGGTGGAATCTTGCACGAGCGCATAGAAGATTTGGTCAAGTGAAGGGAAGGCCAGTGAAGCTACAACTTAGGGGAAATGGAAAAAACATGGAATTTGATAGGATTTCTACCTATTGATAGTGTATTGACGGGGATTGCCAAGCTGGACAAATTGGACGCGCTGAAGGTGTGGAGAGGATTGCCAACATGGATGAGCTATTAGAATCAAGTGAAGAAGCACAAAGCGTTTCGAGTCGTTGATGCATTTCCTGAGCGCAAATGATCACACAGATTGTTGAGGTGGACTTCTTCAATACCGCTTCATATGTAATTGCTAGATTTAGGGTTTAAGTCAGAAATAATATATAAGTGTGCATTACGTGTTGTTAGGCACATGAGCTTGGAGAAATGAACAGAGAGTTTCAGAACATCACTTGCTAGAGAGAGAGAGAGAGAGAGAGAGCAATGCGAGTAAGCCTAAGAGATAGCTAGAGAGAAATCTATTAGGAGCTTAAGTCGTTTTGAAGAGAGCTAGTGTCTAGAACACCTTAGAGCTTGATAGAGAGATATTGCTTGTATGTGCTGAATGCAACTTGTATTGTGAGAGAGAATTACTTTGAGTTATGAGTAGCTTATGTGTGTAATTTCTCTTGATTAATATAAGTTTAGTGGTGAGTTTTATCCCGAGCTTGTTAGAAGCTTAGGGTTCTCATCTTGAAAAATTCCTTGCATTGAGCTGAGCTTTTTAATTCATATTACTAAGTTCATTATTATAGCTAATCTTCCCTTCCGCAACTCTAACTCATTAACTTACTATCTATTTGAGTTTACCTTGAAGCTTACACTATCTTACTTGAGTTTTCATCATATATATCTTAAAACACTTTAAGCGAGCTGATCAAATCACTTGATCCTACAATTGGTATGAAAGACAAAGAAATTGCTACTATGATGAGGTTACTCATGAAATTCTTCAAAGAATAAGGCAATTACAACAAAGACAAACAACCGGTAAAACGTCTTACTAAATCCAAAGGTGTTCCAAGTCCAGATTTAAGCTCAAGCTCTTGCTCAAACTCATCATGCTTAATGGCAGCAGAAACTCAAGGCACAAAGATGAATACTAAGAATGAATATAAAAACAGGGTAAGATCAAGGCCAATGGAAGTGTTCATCTCGCTAGCCCTATCCAGGTTCGTAATGTTACCCTTCTTGATTGTCTAAAATTTAACCTCTTAAGTGTAGCTCGGTTATGTGATCAAGGGGGAAAGGAAGTTACATTCAGCACGACATCATGTGTTGTGCGAGATCCAAACCAGGAGATCTTAATGAAAGTTAAGCGTGTTGATAACACTTATCTGTTTGATCATAGTTTTTCCACAACTAGAAAGATGTGCCTCGTCACTATTAAGGAGCAGTCGAATATGTGGCACCAACAGATTGGACATGCAAGCCTACATCTACTACACAAGCTTCAATCCAAAGGTCTTGTATGTGGTCTCCCTTGAATAGAGCCATATTCAATGACCTCTTGCTCTGTGAATAGATCATGTTATATGGTGATAACTAGCGACTATTAGTATAGGATTAGTGGTGATTAGGTGCTTGTCACGTGTTATTCCCGAAATCCGGTTTGGAGTTGATAGTATGGATTTGCGGGAAGCTCGAAAGTGCTTCTTGTGGTGCGACATGGAGATCCGGTTTGTACCCTTCATTGGTGCTTGCGGGATGGAGCTTGATGGAGAATGTACCACACCTTCACCAGGAGAGGGCCTAGAGGCGAAGCCAAGCTGCCTCGAGGCTAGTTGAAGAGAAAGGCGAATTACTGCAGAACTAGAAATCGCGGTGGAGATCACAAAATCGCGGGAGCGATTTGCCCTTTTTAAGCAATTTCAGCACTCGATATTTTGGAAGAGTTCCACATCAGCAAGCAAAATGGTGGTCACGATTGGACTATCACGATCAAGATTTCACCATAGAGTTATCCGAATTCAGCCTTTCTTGGATGCTTTGAAGATTCCATTTGACTTGAATGCTTTGAAGATGCCATTTGACTTGAAGTTTTCTAACTTCTAAGTTTTGTAACTTCTTTTTTCCATTGAATTTCATACTTGAATTTTTTGTTTTTATTTTGGTTTTTCTAGGGAGAAATATAAAAGACTCTTCTTCTCCCTAGAGGAGGATCTTGCTCTGTGTAGAGAAAACACCGTTGTTGAGAGCTTCATGAATCACTAAGTTTTCTTTTGTTTACTTCAAAGTTCGAAGCCTTCTTTCATTGGATTGTTGTAAGTTTCCTACATCTTATATCTTGTTTCAATTGTTGATTTTTTTATAATCTCTTGTGCCTCAATTTGCTATTGAGAAATATTGATTTGTCTAGGTCTAGAACTAGATTGGTTGGTATTGTTTCATATTGCTAGACTAGATAATTCTTGTTGAAGAATCTTGTCCTTGCATAGCAATCACTATCTACATGAACTTGTTGTGATTGTTGTTACGTAGAGATTATAAACTTGTGTCAAGTATCGGCTTGTTGTCAATGGTATTGCACAAGCCTACCTATCTTTGAGCTCAATGCTATTTGATTATTGAATCTTAGTTGTTCTAGGATTATAGTTGAATAAGGGTTTCTAGGACTTCTTGGACTAGTTAATTTTCATGAACAAAGAGTAGTAAAACCAATTGAATGTTTATGATATAAGGTGTTAGGATTTATAATCAACTTTCCTTGCATGAGTGATGTCCTAAGAACAGAGAAGTAAACTCCTTTCATCCATATTACCAAATCTCAACATTTCTTGTTTGATTGCTTGCTTGATCATATTCACATAACCCCCCCCCCCCCCCAATTTGGTTACCCGTTAGTAAGAAATTGTGGTAAAAACTGTTAATCGACTTTCCTTGGGATTCGACCCCTACTTCCCACTTTACTAGTGGTTACCGAGTTGGGTTTCTTTGATAGGCATAACGACTTTAGCCTCATCAAATTTTGGCGTCGTTTCCAGGGAAGTCAAACTTACAGTTTTTATCTCATTTTTGTATCTAACCTTAGTGTGGATCATTCATATATATGAATGATCCACACTCATGCTACTAATTCAGCTTTACTTGATTTTGATCCAGAGATCGAGAGAACACTTCACCTTGAGAGGAAAATTCTACGGAATCTCCGGGAGAGAATTCACGAGATCGTGATTGAAACCATGACTGGAAATCAAACCTTGAGGAAACTCACCACTCCCAACTTGGCAACTCAACATCCCGGGATCACCTTGCCAACTCTAGATGAAGGAGTTCATTTCGAGCTCAAGACCGGATTCATCAATTTGCTTCACAAGTTTCTTGTTTTGCATAATGAGGACCCGATCATGCATCTAAGCGAGTTCCACGACATTTGTTTATGTAGCAAGCCGAGTAATGTCACGGATGAGCAATTGAAGATGAGGGCCTTCGGTTTAAGTTTGAAGGACGCGGCTAGAAGGTGGTATTACTTGCTTCCGGTGGGATCAATTGACACTTGTGTTAAGTTGCATAAAGCCTTCCTTGACAAGTATTTCCCATATAAGAAGGTGGTTGCTTTGAAAAGGGCAATTGCTAATGTTGAGAAAGCCGGTGACGAATCGCTCTATGACTATTGTTAGCGGTTTGCGATGTTGTGTGCTAGTTGCCCGTTTCACGGGTTTGAGGAGAAGGATGTGGTGACCCACCTCCATAATGGGTTACTAGATCATGAGAGGAGACTTGTAGACGCCGCTTGTAATGGAAGTGTCTTGAACTTGACACCCGCTGCAGCCCGAAGCTGTATTCATGAGATTGCAGAAGGTACAAGGAGCTTCGGTAGAACGTACACTAAGAAAGTTGAAAGTGCAGAGAGCTCTGAGCCTACCGATACAAGTGAGAGGAAGGCTGAGATGCCGAGTTAAAAATCATGATCAAGGGCATGGCCCTTGGTAATAAAAAGACGGCAATTGTTTGTGGTATTTGTGTAAAAGAAGGGCATCATAATGATTTATGTCCTCAACTGGAGGATCCCGCTATTGCTGAGGTGCACGCTTTGGGTGGATATGGCCCTAGTAGACCTCGTTATGATCAGAAAAACAACTACAATCAATAAGGTAATGATCATTCGAGTTTCCGATAGAGTGATCCAGCGGTTGCTCAAAACAACAATCAACCCCGAGCTCAATATCAACCTAGAGCTCAAGGTCCTTCCACCAAGGACATGATGAAGTCCATGACATAAAATTTCACCACTCATGTTCAAACCACTGAATCCGGCATGATGAATATTGAGAAGCAAGTCGGGCAATTGGTTGAATCATTGACTAGACTTGAACAACGTGTCTCGACATCCTTGCCCTCTCAAATAGTGGTGAATCCGAGAGAGAATGTAAGTGCAATCAACTTGAGAAGTGGGAGAATTGTTGAGGGTAATATAGAGGCCCAGAAGGTGAGAACAACTTCAGGAGGCAAATCGCGGTCGCAATCTGAAATCGCAGTCGAGATTTCAGGTCCTGGTGGGATGAATTTTGACGGAGATTTTTCGGAAAAGCTACAGGAGGAAAATCGCGGTCGCCATTCAGATATCGCTGTCGAGATTTCAGGTTCTGGAAATCCATCTCGACCGAGAGAGATTGGTCTTGACCGAGATTGCATACCGGTGACTTCTAAGCCTTCAACTACACATCTAAGACCCGAATAAGAGTACGAGGATCAAGGGGACTTTGCTTTGTGACAAGAGAACTATGTGAGACCCAATTTTCCTCCTCTCTACTCTAAGAAACCTCCCGCTCCCTTTCCGGAAGCTCTAAAGGACACTAGGAGGCCCGTTAACGATCAAGAGCTCTTTGAAACGTTTAGCAAGTGTGAGGTAAAAATTCCTTTACTTAAACTTGTTAAAAGTATACCTAGGTATTCTAAGTTCATGAAGGAGCTTTACACAATCAAGAGGAATCAAAAACTCAAGGGCAAACAAAAGGTTCAAGTTAGCAAGAGGGTTTCCGCGGTGATCCAACACAAGGTCGCCATGAAGTGTAGCGTCGCAGGTATGGTTACTATCCCTTGTGTGATAGGTGAGACTAAAATTGATAGGGCTATGCTTGATTTGAGTGCTTCGATCAATGTTCTTCCTTACTCATTGTACAAGTTGTTAGGACTAGGACCTCTCAATGAAAGGGGGATTGTGATACAACTTGTCGATAGATCAACGGTTTTCCCAAAAGGGGTGGTCGAGGATGTATTGATCATTGTTGATAATCTCATTTTCCCTGCGGGTTTCTTTGTGCTAGACATGGAGCATGATAATCAAGTCGCTCCTATTCTTTTAGGTAGACCTTTTATGAGGGCGGTTAATACTAAGATTGATCTAGCGAGTGGGGCACTTACACTTGAGTTTGATGGGGACGTGGTGAGCTTTAACATCTATGAAGATATGAAACACCGCTCAAGTGATAACTCGGTTTTCTCTATTGATGTTATTGAACCTATAGTGCAAGAGACTTTTGACTTGTGTGATATTGATTCTTTACAATTTGCTTTGGTGGAGAATAGTTTAGCTCCTTCTAGTAAGCATGATGTCATTTGTTCTACTGATTTATGTGAGGTTTTAACACCTTCTCCGAAGGTTTCGGATAGTATTTTGGCCGGTGGGCCCATGTTATGTGAGGTTTTAAATGAAGAGAGAAGATACAAGCAATGGAGTGTAAAGCGAGAGTCTACGGGTAGAATCCTGCACCAGCGCATGGAAGATTTGGTCAAGTGAAGGAAAGGCCGGTGAAGCTACAACTTAGGGGAAATGGAAACAACATGGAGGTTGTCAGGATTTCTACCTATTGATAGTGGATTGACGGAGATCGCGAAGCTGGACAAATCAGACGCGCCGATAGTGTGGAGTGGATTGCCAACATGGATGAACTATTAGAATGAAGTGAAGAAGCAAAAAGCGTTTGAAGCTGTTGATGCATTTGCAGAGTGCAAATGATCACACGGATCGTTGACATGGACTTATTAAATGCCACTTGATATGTATTTGCTAGATTTAGGGTTTAAGTTAGAAATACTATATAAGTGTGCATTAGGTGTTGTTAGGCACATGAGCTAAGAGAGCTGAATAGGGAGTTCAGAACTTCACTTTCTAGAGAGAGAGAGAGCAAAGCGAGTAAGCCTAACAGAGAGTTAGAGAGAAATCTATTAGGAGCTTAAGTCGCTTGAACGAGAGGTAGTGTCTAAAACACCTTAGAGCTAGATAGAGAGATATTGCTTGTATGTGTTGAACTCAACTTGTATTGTGAGAGACAATTACTTTGAGATAGGAATAGATTAAGTGTGTAATTGCTCTTGATTAATATAAGTTTAGTGGTGAGGTTTATCCCAATGTTGTTATAAGCATAGGGTTCTCACCTTGGAATAATCCTTGCATTGAGTCGAGGTTTTTAATTCATATTACTAAGTTGATTATTGTAGCTAATCTCCCTTTCCGCAACTCTAACTCATTAGCTTACTAGCTATTTGAGTTTAACTTGGAGATTAGACTAGCTTACTTGTGTTTTCATCATATACATCTTGAAACACTTTAAGCTAGCCGATCAAGTCACTCAATTCTACATCTGTAAGCCACACAAGAAATGATGTGTGACACCAGCTTTACCCATAAGCAGTTTCCCTTGCACTGTTCTCTACGACCCCCTATAGCTCACAACGGAGAAACAACAAGGGAATTCGTCTAAATGGCCAAAACATATTTTTTAATCATGCATATGAACTTTTATGTGTGTTCTTTTCCCCTTACTTGATAAACGTACATATGAACTACCCTCGTCAAATCATATGCACTACTATGGTCTTAACTGTCCAAAGTCATCGTCCATATATCCGTTTGTGAAAAAGCGCGTTTAGATTAAGCTTAGTGATTGTTGCCTCCTAGAATCATATTACGTCTCTTCACCAGCAAGGAAGCAGTTGTTTCATTACTCGATTTTTACCACATACTTGTAGGGAAATCATGAGTTTTACAGTGAGCATTGGGGTGCATTTGAAATTTGAAAGTTTAACTCAATGTACTCTACTTAAGGCGACGAAACTGGAGGACCTTGGCACCGCCTCTCTCTTGTCTCTTCAAGTTATCCCACAATTCTTGAAGTTTCTCTCAAGTTTTCTTCTCCTATGGATCCCAAGAGTGTGACTTTGGCACCTCGCAAGGCTTCCATGTTTGAGTTTCTCAAAGCCAGTTTGCAAAGGTCTCACTGGCCGAAAACTCCTCCATTGTTGGTTTGTCTATAGCTCCTCCTCAAAACCCATTAAAAGAAACCCCTACCCCGATTACCATTGATCCCAAACCTTCTTCCCCAATATCCACTGTCAAATCAACTGTTGCACCTAAATTAATCCATCAAACATAGCCTTTTGTCAAAGCCACTGATCCACCTGAATCAATCCCCAAAAACAGCTTTCTCCCACAAAATCGGCCCACTCGGCCACTTCCACCATTGAGCCGATCAGTCAAGACCTTGCTACACTAACTTTCTCTCCATCCAAGTCCATTTTTTCCTCCAACACTAGTTCGGAGGTTATTCCAGTTGTTCCTGGCGCTCTGGCAACATATCTGGCCACGCTGAAAGAGACAGTTGTCTCTGACGAGATAGAGGAAGAGGACGACTCTGAAGCCACCAATGATACGTCGATCATCGCCAATAAAGTAAATCTTGAAATCACCGGCCCCGCTATTCGGCTTCGTCAATATGTTTCGGCAATCAACAGGTTTTTCGGCCTCAAGGCCGCCTTTGCTCATCATCGGGTAGTGGAGCCTATTATATGCCTCTCTGATTTGTGGACCAGCACTAATCCTGCCATAGCCCAAGTTCTTTCTCAAAGAAAAAATTATTAGGAATATGAATTTAGGGATTCCTCCCTACAAAGTTCTTTCCCATTATTTTCTCTTGCTTCAATGATGGTAAATAAACCTACTTATAATACTTTAAGTTGAACTTGAGAGACAGTTTGGTCAGCTGACCGAAGTTGTAGGGAAGATACAACAACAAATTTCGGGTCGACTCCCATTTCAGACGGAGAAGAATCCTAATATACGTAACATGAATTCCTTGGTTGTGCAATTTGATGACAAATTATATTTTTAGGCTATTTGGGATGAATTTGAAGAGAAGATTGTTCTAAAAGAAGATTTGGATGAAGGAATAGTAAAAAAAGACGATCTGAGCCAAATAGGTGACCGACTCTATTCCAGCGGTGTCCGCCGATCGGTAGCTATGTGAATGTCGATTTAGATGATTTGACACGTGACCACGTGTCTAACAGAAGCGCCCGCCATCTAGTGTCTGAAGTAAATTTTAATGACCGCTCCTTGAAGACCAATGTTTAGCCATCGAAAATACTGATTTAGAGGTTTTGTCAAGTGACCGGTTGTTTGATAGCAGTGCCCGCCTCCAAGAGCTCTAAAGAATTTCTAGTGACCGCCCCTTTTCGGGTATAACAGTTTTAGCATATATTTTGGTGTTATTATGAGTTATATTAGCTCGTATTTGGTTCGTATCACTTTACGACCATCTATGCCATTTATGATGATATTCAAGGCTTTTGAAGATAAGACGAGAAGGGATGAAGAAGAATCAAAGACGAGCTACATTGAAGATTTAGGACGAATCTGAAGGAGTCTTTTGACTGATCACTTGGCGGCGCCTTCCTGTATTCGAGTGGCGCACACCGATCATGTTGATAGGATTTTCTCTCCACAACCGGCGGCGGCCGTCGATGACCAATAAGCACCCGCCGATCCCAACGATTACCATCCGGAGAATTTTCATTATTTAATCATTCCGAGTTTACTTATTAGAGTTAGACTTTCCTGATTTTGCATTTGGTTTTATTTATGGTTATTGTTTAATTTAAAAAGTCATGGCATGTTTGGTAGATTTCTCTATAGAGTGAGTTTTCTAGGTTTGACGATTAAGTTTTACGCATTATTCATAGATTACACACTTTCATCTAAACAACGTGTCTTTGTGTTTTCGATATGATGAACTAATTTCATTTACTCATAAAATTTTAGTTGAAGTTTCAGTATGTATTTGATGTGAGTATATCTACAATGTACCGATGTGGAAGTTGTATTCTTGTCACTTGGTTTGAACGTTTATTGATTTACTGATTGATTTCTAGCCTGATCATCTAGGATTTGATTTGATTTATCATATTTCTAGGATAGTTTGTACGTGTTTGATGTATCCTATTCCTTCGGAGCTAGCATGTTATTCTAGTATCTTTCTGTGCTAGGGTTGTCGTATAGAGACTTGAATTGTAGGATAGCCGCTCTACTATATATGTATCCCGGTGTTCTTTTCTTAATGAATCCATTAATTTGATCCATTGATGGGTTTGTTATGGTTAACTAACATGGAAGGGACTATTATGATCTGTTTGATGGTTTACTTAATTCTGTATAGGTATAGGAACAACTCGGATGAAGGTAGAATCTTTGGATTTACTATGATTATCAAAACTGTTGAACATTGATACCACGCTTTACTAAGATTCTTTCCTTCCATTGATACTTCGTTGTTTTTACTTTTTGTTAGTTGAGCTGTGATAGGAATGTTAAAGCTCAATGTATTTCTCTTTGTTTTGATGATAACAAACTAATCAATTTAATCTCTTAAGTGTTTTAAGATTCCCAGGTCATTGCCATATTAGTTGGGATGCGCTTTACACATATAGAGATGTGCTTGACTGGTCTCGGTCGCGCTTAACACCAAGCATAGAAAGTAAGTTTCGCAAACGGTGTTTAATAATCTCATTCAAGTCCAAAAGTGAGTATAAGCGAGCTTCCAAGGCATAGAAGATGCGCTTGAATGAAGCGGATGTAGTGTTGATCACGAGGTTGCACCAAAGCAAAGGGTGCATGTTATCGCAGAAGAACAACGCCAAACGAGAGGAAAGGCTGGTAAGCGGGAAGATTCAAACCGAGTGTGCAAGAGTCGCGAGAAAGGTTTGAAGGCTTTTGTGACACAACCCCAGGGATTGCCAGCATGGAGGAAGCTTGTTAGAGCGAAATGCACGGATTGCTGAGGTGGCGTGCATCAACAAGAAGAGAACAAAACCAAATCAATACAAGCCGTTGATTAATTCTGGTGAAGTGATCAAGGTGCACGGATTGATGAGGTGGCATTATGCTTAGTCTTTGATTGTTACATGAATTAAGTTAGAGGTATAGCTTAAGGATTGTGTATAAATAGAGGACTGTTGCATTCACTCTAGGCATTACAAAGTGAGGAATTCATAGAGTAAGCTAGGAGAGATTAAGTGTTGTACTCAGTTGTAATCAAGAGAGGTGAAGTGCCATTGTTCTAGAGAGTTGAACTCAAGTATTGTAAAGAGAGAGTTTACGAGTGAGCTTCAATGTGTTGAAGCGAGAGATTGTAACCTTCTTCTAATCAATACATTGTAGTGGTGAGTTTTATCCCGAGTCAAGTAGTGACTTAGGGTTCTCACCGTTTGGAAATTGTTGTGTGCAAATCTTAGTGCGCTTTAATCACTTAAAGCGCGCTCAAATTGTTGTCTGACCTTTTTTGCGTTTAAGGACTTTAGTAAATTCATTACTAACTGTCTTACACTGGTCAAGCGCATCTCCAAGTATCAAAGCGCAATTGATT
>NW_027368627.1:0-48482 GCF_046119375.1 Phyllobates terribilis | reverse complement strand
GTGCCTGTATATATGAGCTACAGATACTCACTGTGCTGTATATAGGGCTACAGATACTCACTGTGGCCTGTATATAGGGCTACAGATACTCACTGTGCTGTATATAGAGCTACAGATACTCACTGTGCTGTATATAGGGCTACAGATACTCACTGTGCCTGTATATAGAGCTACCTGTGCCTGTATACTGCTGTATATAGAGCTACAGATACTCACTGTGCCTGTATATAGGGCTACAGATACTCACTGTGCCTGTATATAGGGCTACAGATACTCACTGTGCCTGTATATAGGGCTACAGATACTCACTGTGCCTGTATATAGAGCTACAGATACTCACTGTGCCTGTATATAGAGCTACAGATACTCACTGTGCTGTATATAGGACTACAGATACTCACTGTGCCTGTATATAGGGCTACAGATACTCACTGTGCTGTATATAGAGCTACAGATACTCACTGTGCCTGTATATAGAGCTACAGATACTCACTGTGCCTGTATATAGGGCTTACAGATACTCACTGTGCCTGTATATAGGAGCTACAGATACTCACTGTGCCTGTATATAGAGCTACAGATACTCACTGTGCCTGTATATAGAGCTACAGATACTCACTGTGCCTGTATATAGGGCTACAGATACTCACTGTGCCTGTATATAGAGCTACAGATACTCACTGTGCCTGTATATAGAGCTACAGATACTCACTGTGCTGTATATGGACTACAGATACTCACTGTGCCTGTATATAGAGCTACAGATACTCACTGTGCCTGTATATAGGACTACAGATACTCACTGTGCCTGTATATAGGGCTACAGATACTCACTGTGCCTGTATATAGAGCTACAGATACTCACTGTGCCTGTATATAGGAGCTACAGATACTCACTGTGCTGTATATAGGACTACAGATACTCACTGTGCTGTATATAGGACTACAGATACTCACTGTGCTGTATATAGAGCTACAGATACTCACTGTGCTGTATATAGGACTACAGATACTCACTGTGCCTGTATATAGAGCTACAGATACTCACTGTGCCTGTATATAGGACTACAGATACTCACTGTGCTGTATATAGGACTACAGATACTCACCGTGCTGTATATAGAGCTACAGATACTCACTGTGCTGTATATAGAGCTACAGATACTCACTGTGCCTGTATATAGAGCTACAGATACTCACTGTGCCTGTATATAGAGCTACAGATACTCACTGTGCTGTATATAGAGCTACAGATACTCACTGTGCCTGTATATAGAGCTACAGATACTCACTGTGCTGTATATAGAGCTACAGATACTCACTGTGCCTGTATATAGAGCTACAGATACTCACTGTGCCTGTATATAGGGCTACAGATACTCACTGTGCTGTATATAGGGCTACAGATACTCACTGTGCTGTATATAGAGCTACAGATACTCACTGTGCCTGTATATAGGACTACAGATACTCACTGTGCCTGTATATAGGGCTACAGATACTCACTGTGCTGTATATAGAGCTACAGATACTCACTGTGCTGTATATAGAGCTACAGATACTCACTGTGCTGTATATAGAGCTACAGATACTCACTGTGCCTGTATATAGGGCTACAGATACTCACTGTGCTGTATATAGAGCTACAGATACTCACTGTGCTGTATATAGAGCTACAGATACTCACTGTGCCTGTATATAGAGCTACAGATACTCACTGTGCCTGTATATAGAGCTACAGATACTCACTGTGCCTGTATATAGAGCTACAGATACTCACTGTGCTGTATATAGGGCTACAGATACTCACTGTGCTGTATATAGGGCTACAGATACTCACTGTGCTGTATATAGGGCTACAGATACTCACTGTGCCTGTATATAGGCTACAGATACTCACTGTGCTGTATATAGGGCTACAGATACTCACTGTGCCTGTATATAGGAGCTACAGATACTCACTGTGCCTGTATATAGAGCTACAGATACTCACTGTGCCTGTATATAGAGCTACAGATACTCACTGTGCCTGTATATAGAGCTACAGATACTCACTGTGCTGTATATAGGGCTATAGATACTCACTGTGCCTGTATATAGGGCTACAGATACTCACTGTGCCTGTATATACAGCTACAGATACTCACTGTGCTGTATATAGGAGCTACAGATACTCACTGTGCTGTATATAGGACTACAGATACTCACTGTGCCTGTATATAGGGCTACAGATACTCACTGTGCCTGTATATAGGAACTACAGATACTCACTGTGCCTGTATATAGGGCTACAGATACTCACTGTGCTGTATATAGAGCTACAGATCCTCACTGTGCCTGTATATAGAGCTACAGATACTCACTGTGCTGTATATAGGGCTACAGATACTCACTGTGCCTGTATATAGGGCTACAGATACTCACTGTGCCTGTATATAGAGCTACAGATACTCACTGTGCTGTATATAGGGCTACAGATACTCACTGTGCCTGTATATAGGGCTACAGATACTCACTGTGCCTGTATATAGGGCTACAGATACTCACTGTGCCTGTATATAGGGCTACAGATACTCACTGTGCCTGTATATAGAGCTACAGATACTCACTGTGCTGTATATAGGACTACAGATACTCACTGTGCTGTATATAGGACTACAGATACTCACTGTGCCTGTATATAGGGCTACAGATACTCACTGTGCCTGTATATAGGACTACAGATACTCACTGTGCCTGTATATAGGACTACAGATACTCACTGTGCTGTATATAGGCTACAGATACTCACTGTGCTGTATATAGAGCTACAGATACTCACTGTGCCTGTATATAGAGCTACAGATACTCACTGTGCCTGTATATAGAGCTACAGATACTCACTGTGCTGTATATAGGACTACAGATACTCACTGTGCTGTATATAGGACTACAGATACTCACCGTGCTGTATATAGAGCTACAGATACTCACTGTGCTATATATAGAGCTACAGATACTCACTGTGCCTGTATATAGAGCTACAGATACTCACTGTGCCTGTATATAGAGCTACAGATACTCACTGTGCTGTATATAGAGCTACAGATACTCACTGTGCCTGTATATAGAGCTACAGATACTCACTGTGCTGTATATAGAGCTACAGATACTCACTGTGCCTGTATATAGAGCTACAGATACTCACTGTGCTGTATATAGGGCTACAGATACTCACTGTGCTGTATATAGGGCTACAGATACTCACTGTGCTGTATATAGAGCTACAGATACTCACTGTGCCTGTGTATAGGGCTGCAGATACTCACTGTGCCTGTATATAGGGCTACAGATACTCACTGTGCCTGTATATAGAGCTACAGATACTCACTGTGCTGTATATAGAGCTACAGATACTCACTGTGCTGTATATAGAGCTACAGATACTCACTGTGCCTGTATATAGAGCTACAGATACTCACTGTGCCTGTATATAGGGCTACAGATACTCACTGTGCTGTATATAGAGCTACAGATACTCACAGTGCTGTATATAGAGCTACAGATACTCACTGTGCCTGTATATAGAGCTACAGATACTCACTGTGCCTGTATATAGGGCTACAGATACTCACCTTGCCTGTATATAGAGCTACAGATACTCACTGTGCTGTATATAGGGCTACAGATACTCACTGTGCTGTATATAGGGCTACAGATACTCACTGTGCTGTATATAGGGCTACAGATACTCACTGTGCCTGTATATAGGACTACAGATACTCACTGTGCTGTATATAGGGCTACAGATACTCACTGTGCCTGTATATAGGGCTACAGATACTCACTGTGCCTGTATATAGAGCTACAGATACTCACTGTGCCTGTATATAGGGCTACAGATACTCACTGTGCCTGTATATAGAGCTACAGATACTCACTGTGCCTGTATATAGAGCTACAGATACTCACTGTGCTGTATATAGGACTACAGATACTCACTGTGCCTGTATATAGGGCTACAGATACTCACTGTGCCTGTATATACAGCTACAGATACTCACTGTGCTGTATATAGGACTATAGATACTCACTGTGCTGTATATAGGACTACAGATACTCACTGTGCCTGTATATAGGGCTACAGATACTCACTGTGCCTGTATATAGGACTACAGATACTCACTGTGCCTGTATATAGGGCTACAGATACTCACTGTGCTGTATATAGAGCTACAGATCCTCACTGTGCCTGTATATAGAGCTACAGATACTCACTGTGCTGTATATAGGGCTACAGATACTCACTGTGCCTGTATATAGGGCTACAGATACTCACTGTGCCTGTATATAGAGCTACAGATACTCACTGTGCTGTATATAGGGCTACAGATACTCACTGTGCCTGTATATAGGGCTACAGATACTCACTGTGCCTGTATATAGGGCTACAGATACTCACTGTGCTGTATATAGGGCTACAGATACTCACTGTGCCTGTATATAGGACTACAGATACTCACTGTGCTGTATATAGGGCTACAGATACTCACTGTGCCTGTATATAGGGCTACAGATACTCACTGTGCCTGTATATAGAGCTACAGATACTCACTGTGCCTGTATATAGAGCTACAGATACTCACTGTGCTGTATATAGGACTACAGATACTCACTGTGCCTGTATATAGGGCTACAGATACTCACTGTGCCTGTATATACAGCTACAGATACTCACTGTGCTGTATATAGGACTATAGATACTCACTGTGCTGTATATAGGACTACAGATACTCACTGTGCCTGTATATAGGGCTACAGATACTCACTGTGCCTGTATATAGGACTACAGATACTCACTGTGCCTGTATATAGGGCTACAGATACTCACTGTGCTGTATATAGAGCTACAGATCCTCACTGTGCCTGTATATAGAGCTACAGATACTCACTGTGCTGTATATAGGGCTACAGATACTCACTGTGCCTGTATATAGGGCTACAGATACTCACTGTGCCTGTATATAGAGCTACAGATACTCACTGTGCTGTATATAGGGCTACAGATACTCACTGTGCCTGTATATAGGGCTACAGATACTCACTGTGCCTGTATATAGGGCTACAGATACTCACTGTGCCTGTATATAGGGCTACAGATACTCACTGTGCCTGTATATAGAGCTACAGATACTCACTGTGCTGTATATAGGACTATAGATACTCACTGTGCTGTATATAGGACTACAGATACTCACTGTGCCTGTATATAGGGCTACAGATACTCACTGTGCCTGTATATAGGACTACAGATACTCACTGTGCCTGTATATAGGACTACAGATACTCACTGTGCTGTATATAGGGCTACAGATACTCACTGTGCTGTATATAGAGCTACAGATCCTCACTGTGCCTGTATATAGAGCTACAGATACTCACTGTGCTGTATATAGGGCTACAGATACTCACTGTGCCTGTATATAGGGCTACAGATACTCACTGTGCCTGTATATAGAGCTACAGATACTCACTGTGCTGTATATAGAGCTACAGATACTCACTGTGCCTGTATATAGGGCTACAGATACTCACTGTGCCTGTATATAGGGCTACAGATACTCACTGTGCCTGTATATAGAGCTACAGATACTCACTGTGCTGTATATAGAGCTACAGATACTCACTGTGCTGTATATAGGGCTACAGATACTCACTGTGCCTGTATATAGGGCTACAGATACTCACTGTGCCTGTATATAGGGCTACAGATACTCACTGTGCCTGTATATAGGGCTACAGATACTCACTGTGCCTGTATATAGAGCTACAGATACTCACTGTGCCTGTATATAGGGCTACAGATACTCACTGTGCTGTATATAGGGCTACAGATACTCACTGTGCCTGTATATAGAGCTACAGATACTCACTGTGCCTGTATATAGGGCTACAGATACTCACTGTGCCTGTATATAGGGCTACAGATACTCACTGTGCCTGTATATAGGGCTACAGATACTCACTGTGCCTGTATATAGAGCTACAGATACTCACTGTGCTGCATATAGAGCTACAGATACTCACTGTGCTGTATATAGGGCTACAGATACTCACTGTGCCTGTATATAGGGCTACAGATACTCACTGTGCCTGTATATAGGGCTACAGATACTCACTGTGCCTGTATATAGGGCTACAGATACTCACTGTGCCTGTATATAGAGCTACAGATACTCACTGTGCCTGTATATAGGGCTACAGATACTCACTCTGCTGTATATAGGGCTACAGATACTCACTGTGCTGTATATAGAGCTACAGATACTCACTGTGCCTGTATATAGGGCTACAGATACTCACTGTGCCTGTATATAGAGCTACAGATACTCACTGTGCTGTATATAGGGCTACAGATACTCACTGTGCTGTATATAGAGCTACAGATACTCACTGTGCCTGTATATAGAGCTACAGATACTCACTGTGCCTGTATATAGGGCTACAGATACTCACTGTGCTGTATATAGGGCTACAGATACTCACTGTGCCTGTATATAGAGCTACAGATACTCACTGTGCTGTATATAGAGCTACAGATACTCACTGTGCCTGTATATAGAGCTACAGATACTCACTGTGCCTGTATATAGGGCTACAGATACTCACTGTGCCTGTATATAGAGCTACAGATACTCACTGTGCTGTATATAGGGCTACAGATACTCACTGTGCTGTATATAGAGCTACAGATACTCACTGTGCCTGTATATAGGGCTACAGATACTCACTGTGCCTGTATATAGAGCTACAGATACTCACTGTGCTGTATATAGAGCTACAGATACTCACTGTGCCTGTATATAGAGCTACAGATACTCACTGTGCCTGTATATAGAGCTACAGATACTCACTGTGCCTGTATATAGGGCTACAGATACTCACTGTGCCTGTATATAGAGCTACAGATACTCACTGTGCCTGTATATAGAGCTACAGATACTCACTGTGCCTGTATATAGAGCTACAGATACTCACTGTGCCTGTATATAGGGCTACAGATATTCACTGTGCCTGTATATAGAGCTACAGATACTCACTGTGCCTGTATATAGGGCAACAGATACTCACTGTGCTGTATATAGAGGTACAGATACTCACTGTGCTGTATATAGGGCTACAGATACTCACTGTGCTGTATATAGGGCTACAGATACTCACTGTGCCTGTATATAGAGCTACAGATACTCACTGTGCTGTATATAGGGCTACAGATACTCACTGTGCCTGTATATAGAGCTACAGATACTCACTGTGCTGTATATAGGGCTACAGATACTCACTGTGCCTGTATATAGAGCTACAGATACTCACTGTGCTGTATATAGAGCTACAGATACTCACTGTGCCTGTATATAGAGCTACAGATACTCACTGTGCCTTTATATAGGGCTACAGATACTCACTGTGCCTGTATATAGAGCTACAGATACTCACTGTGCCTGTATATAGGGCTACAGATACTCACTGTGCTGTATATAGGACTACAGATACTCACTGTGCCTGTATATAGGACTACAGATACTCACTGTGCTGTATATAGAGCTACAGATACTCACTGTGCTGTATATAGGACTACAGATACTCACTGTGCCTGTATATAGGACTACAGATACTCACTGTGCTGTATATAGAGCTACAGATACTCACTGTGCTGTATATAGGACTACAGATACTCACTGTGCCTGTATATAGAGCTACAGATACTCACTGTGCTGTATATAGGACTACAGATACTCACTGTGCTGTATATAGAGCTACAGATACTCACTGTGCCTGTATATAGAGCTACAGATACTCACTGTGCTGTATATAGAGCTACAGATACTCACTGTGCCTGTATATAGAGCTACAGATACTCACTGTGCTGTATATAGGACTACAGATACTCACTGTGCCTGTATATAGGACTACAGATACTCACTGTGCCTGTATATAGGGCTATAGATACTCACTGTGCTGTATATAGAGCTACAGATACTCACTGTGCCTGTATATAGGGCTACAGATACTCACTGTGCCTGTATATAGGGCTACAGATACTCACTGTGCCTGTATATAGGGCTACAGATACTCACTGTGCTGTATATAGAGCTACAGATACTCACTGTGCCTGTATATAGGGCTACAGATACTCACTGTGCCTGTATATAGGGCTACAGATACTCACTGTGCCTGTATATAGGACTACAGATACTCACTGTGCCTGTATATAGGGCTACAGATACTCACTGTGCCTGTATATAGGGCTACAGATACTCACTGTGCCTGTATATAGGGCTACAGATACTCACTGTGCCTGTATATAGGACTACAGATACTCACTGTGCCTGTATATAGGGCTACAGATACTCACTGTGCTGTATATAGGGCTACAGATACTCACTGTGCCTGTATATAGGGCTACAGATACTCACTGTGCCTGTATATAGGGCTACAGATACTCGCTGTGCCTGTATATAGGGCTACAGATACTCACTGTGCCTGTATATAGGGCTACAGATACTCACTGTGCCTGTATATAGGGCTACAGATACTCACTGTGCCTGTATATAGAGCTACAGATACTCACTGTGCCTGTATATAGGGCTACAGATACTCACTGTGCCTGTATATAGAGCTACAGATACTCACTGTGCTGTATATAGAGCTACAGATACTCACTGTGCCTGTATATAGAGCTACAGATACTCACTGTGCCTGTATATAGAGCTACAGATACTCACTGTGCCTGTATATAGGGCTACAGATACTCACTGTGCCTGTATATAGGGTTACAGATACTCACTGTGCCTGTATATAGGACTACAGATACTCACTGTGCTGTATATAGAGCTACAGATACTCACTGTGCCTGTATATAGAGCTACAGATACTCACTGTGCCTGTATATAGGGCTACAGATACTCACTGTGCCTGTATATAGAGCTACAGATACTCACTGTGCCTGTATATAGGGCTACAGATACTCACTGTGCCTGTATATAGAGCTACAGATACTCACTGTGCCTGTATATAGAGCTACAGATACTCACTGTGCCTGTATATAGGGCTACAGATACTCACTGTGCTGTATATAGAGCTACAGATACTCACTGTGCCTGTATATAGGGCTACAGATACTCACTGTGCCTGTATATAGGGCTACAGATACTCACTGTGCCTGTATATAGGGCTACAGATACTCACTGTGCCTGTATATAGGACTACAGATACTCACTGTGCCTGTATATAGGGCTACAGATACTCACTGTGCCTGTATATAGGGCTACAGATACTCACTGTGCCTGTATATAGGGCTACAGATACTCACTGTGCCTGTATATAGGGTTACAGATACTCACTGTGCCTCTATATAGGACTACAGATACTCACTGTGCCTGTATATAGAGCTACAGATACTCACTGTGCCTGTATATAGGGCTACAGATACTCACTGTGCCTGTATATAGAGCTACAGATACTCACTGTGCCTGTATATAGGGCTACAGATACTCACTGTGCCTGTATATAGAGCTACAGATACTCACTGTGCCTGTATATAGGACTACAGATACTCACTGTGCTGTATATAGAGCTACAGATACTCACTGTTCTGTATATAGAGCTACAGATACTCACTGTGCCTGTATATAGGGCTACAGATACTCATATAGGACTACAGATACTCACTGTGCCTGTATATATGACTACAGATACTCACTGTGCCTGTATATAGGGCTACAGATACTCACTGTGCCTGTATATAGGGCTACAGATACTCACTGTGCTGTATATAGGGCTACAGATACTCACTGTGCTGTATATAGGACTACAGATACTCACTGTGCTGTATATAGAGCTACAGATACTCACTGTGCCTGTATATAGAGCTACAGATACTCACTGTGCCTGTATATAGAGCTACAGATACTCACTGTGCCTGTATATAGGGCTACAGATACTCACTGTGCCTGTATATAGGGTTACAGATACTCACTGTGCCTGTATATAGGACTACAGATACTCACTGTGCCTGTATATAGGGCTACAGATACTCACTGTGCCTGTATATAGAGCTACAGATACTCACTGTGCCTGTATATAGGGCTACAGATACTCACTGTGCCTGTATATAGAGCTACAGATACTCACTGTGCCTGTATATAGAGCTACAGATACTCACTGTGCCTGTATATAGGGCTACAGATACTCACTGTGCTGTATATAGAGCTACAGATACTCACTGTGCCTGTATATAGGGCTACAGATACTCACTGTGCCTGTATATAGGGCTACAGATACTCACTGTGCCTGTATATAGGGCTACAGATACTCACTGTGCCTGTATATAGGACTACAGATACTCACTGTGCCTGTATATAGGGCTACAGATACTCACTGTGCCTGTATATAGGGCTACAGATACTCACTGTGCCTGTATATAGGGCTACAGATACTCACTGTGCCTGTATATAGGGTTACAGATACTCACTGTGCCTGTATATAGGACTACAGATACTCACTGTGCCTGTATATAGGGCTACAGATACTCACTGTGCCTGTATATAGAGCTACAGATACTCACTGTGCCTGTATATAGGGCTACAGATACTCACTGTGCCTGTATATAGAGCTACAGATACTCACTGTGCCTGTATATAGGACTACAGATACTCACTGTGCTGTATATAGAGCTACAGATACTCACTGTTCTGTATATAGAGCTACAGATACTCACTGTGCCTGTATATAGGGCTACAGATACTCACTGTGCCTGTATATAGGACTACAGATACTCACTGTGCCTGTATATATGACTACAGATACTCACTGTGCCTGTATATAGGGCTACAGATACTCACTGTGCCTGTATATAGGGCTACAGATACTCACTGTGCTGTATATAGGGCTACAGATACTCACTGTGCCTGTATATGACTCGCCCCCTGGGCCGTGGGGCACGCGGATCCGGGCGATAGGGGAACGATGGGGGTAGTAGTAGTGGCGGCCCGGTCCCGCGGCTCAGGGTGGTCAGGCCATTGGTAGTCTGCTATGCGCTCCAAATAATGTCCGACTACGCCACCCGTGGATTGCGGTTATTAGGAACCGCCGCTGCAAGGCAGTCCGCTGGGGCTGATGATGGGTGCAGCTGAGGTGATGTGACTCCCCACGGGAAGAGTGCGGCCCCAGGGCAGTATAGTGGATGTTGGGAGGGATGGTAGTGCGGGTCCCGGCGCTGATAGTGCTGGAGGAGCGAAAGAGCACACAGACAACGTACTGCAGTCCAATGTCTTTTACTCACAGTTCAGGTAGTCCAGGTCACTTGTGCACAGATAGTGACCGCCCGAGCCGTGCTGCGTCCACCAGGTGTGGGGCTCGGTCAACTCCCAGGCAGTTCAGGAGCATGGCTCAAGACCCCCTTTTATCCTTCCTCTGGCCTGCCTCACCAGTGACCCACTTTTGTCCAGCTGCCGCGGACTTGTGCGGTTAAACGTGGGCCCCGTCCTCCGCTGTCCTATATGGTGCCTTCCTAGCAGGTTTGATGAGGTGTCGCACCAATAGATGATCACGACGACCGGTCTTTGGCTGAGGGTTGTTTCTCCTCCACCAACTTGGGATCCGGTACCCTTAATCTGCCTGACCCTGCACCCTGGATTCTCGTGGGTTCTTAGGGTCCCTTCCACCTTCTTGTTCCTGAGCCCTTCTGTTTCTCTGTCTCTCCTTCTCTTTCTCTGTTCCTTTCTGTTCCTTTCTTGTTCCGTTCTCTTGGAGCTGAGATGAGCCAGAATCTCAGCTCCCCCTTCACCTCCTCCTCGGCCTCTTCACTAGGCCCTCCTGGAGTAGAGCTCCTACAGAGCCTCTACTCCCTGTCTTCTCCTCTGGCTGAACTGACTGAACGAACTAAGATGGTGCCCACCTTTTATACCTCCTTCTAGCCATGAGCCCAGGTGACCAGCAACCAATGGGCTCCTACCTACGCTCAGGAACCGCCCCCTATCTGCCCCTACAGCACTGGGTGTTCCACCCCTCCCTCCCCACTCCAGCAGGGACATGGTCGGTCGTGCCTGCACTTCTGTCTAGTGGGAGCACCGTTGAGCTGTCCCTGGGAAATGGGGTGTGTGTGCTGCATGCAGCTAACTGAGCCCTGGTCCATACTCCATCCTTACCCGGGAGTGGAATACCACACCTCTGGTTCGAGGTGCAATACCCCTGTAGCGGCCGAGCCCTCGGGGCGCTACATATATAGGGCTACAGATAATCACTGTGCTGTATATAGAGCTACAGATACTCACTGTGCCTGTATATAGAGCTACAGATACTCACTGTGCTGTATATACGGCTACAGATACTCACTGTGCTGCATATAGGGCTACAGATACTCACTGTGCCTGTATATAGAGCTACAGATACTCACTGTGCTGTATATAGGGCTACAGATACTCACTGTGCTGTATATACGGCTACAGATACTCACTGTGCTGCATATAGGGCTACAGATACTCACTGTGCCTGTATATAGAGCTACAGATACTCACTGTGCTGTATATAGAGCTACAGATACTCACTGTGCTGTATATATGGCTACAGATACTCACTGTGCTGTATATAGAGCTACAGATACTCACTGTGCTGTATATAGGGCTACAGATACTCACTGTGCTGTATATAGAGCTACAGATACTCACTGTGCTGTATGTAGAGCTACAGATACTCACTGTGCTGTATATAGAGCTACAGATACTCACTGTGCCTGTATATAGAGCTACAGATACTCACTGTGCTGTATGTAGAGCTACAGATACTCACTGTGCCTGTATATAGAGCTACAGATACTCACTGTGCCTGTATATAGAGCTACAGATACTCACTGTGCCTGTATATAGAGCTACAGATACTCACTGTGCCTGTATATAGAGCTACAGATACTCATTGTGCCTGTATATAGAGCTACAGATACTCACTGTGCTGTATATAGGGCTACAGATACTCACTGTGCTGTATATAGGGCTACAGATACTCACTGTGCTGTATATAGAGCTACAGATACTCACTGTGCCTGTATATAGAGCTACAGATACTCACTGTGCCTGTATATAGGGCTACAGATACTCACTGTGCCTGTATATAGGGCTACAGATACTCACTGTGCCTGTATATAGGGCTACAGATACTCACTGTGCTGTATATAGGGCTACAGATACTCACTGTGCCTGTATATAGAGCTACAGATACTCACTGTGCTGTATATAGGACTACAGATACTCACTGTGCTGTATATAGGGCTACAGATACTCACTGTACCTGTATATAGGGCTACAGATACTCACTGTGCCTGTATATAGGGCTACAGATACTCACTGTGCTGTATATAGGGCTACAGATACTCACTGTACCTGTATATAGGGCTACAGATACTCACTGTGCCTGTATATAGGGCTACAGATACTCACTGTACCTGTATATAGGGCTACAGATACTCACTGTGCCTGTATATAGGGCTACAGATACTCACTGTGCTGTATATAGGGCTACAGATACTCACTGTACCTGTATATAGGGCTACAGATACTCACTGTGCCTGTATATAGGGCTACAGATACTCACTGTGCTGTATAGAGGGCTACAGATACTCACTGTACCTGTATATAGGGCTACAGATACTCACTGTGCCTGTATATAGGACTACAGATACTCACTGTGCCTGTATATAGGACTACAGATACTCACTGTGCTGTATATAGAGCTACAGATACTCACTGTGCCTGTATATAGGACTACAGATACTCACGGTGCTGTATATAGAGCTACAGATACTCACTGTGCCTGTATATAGAGCTACAGATACTCACTGTGCTGTATATAGAGCTACAGATACTCACTGTGCTGTATATAGAGCTACAGATACTCACTGTGCTGTATATAGAGATACAGATACTCACTGTGCCTGTATATAGAGCTACAGATACTCACTGTGCTGTATATAGGGTTACAGATACTCACTGTGCTGTATATAGGGCTACAGATACTCACTGTGCTGTATATAGAGCTACAGATACTCACTGTGCTGTATATAGGGCTACAGATACTCACTGTGCTGTATATAGAGCTACAGATACTCACTGTGCCTGTATATAGGGTTACAGATACTCACTGTGCTGGATATAGAGCTACAGATACTCACTGTGCCTGTATATAGAGCTACAGATACTCACTGTGCTGTATATAGAGCTACAGATACTCACTGTGCTGTATATAGAGCTACAGATACTCACTGTGCTGTATATAGAGCTACAGATACTCACTGTGCTGTATATAGGGCTACAGATACTCACTGTGCTGTATATAGAGCTACAGATACTCACTGTGCTGTATATAGAGCTACAGATACTCACTGTGCTGTATATAGGGCTACAGATACTCACTGTGCTGTATATAGAGCTACAGATACTCACTGTGCCTGTATATAGGGTTACAGATACTCAGTGTGCTGTATATAGAGCTACAGATACTCACTGTGCTGTATATAGAGCTACAGATACTCACTGTGCCTGTATATAGGGCTACAGATACTCACTGTGCCTGTATATAGGGCTACAGATACTCACTGTGCTCTATATAGAGCTACAGATACTCACTGTGCTGTATATAGAGCTACAGATATTCACTGTGCCTGTATATAGGGCTACAGATACTCACTGTGCTGTATATAGGGCTACAGATACTCACTGTGCTGTATATAGGGCTACAGATGCTCACTGTGCCTGTATATAGGGCTACAGATACTCACTGTGCTGTATATAGGGCTACAGATACTCACTGTGCCTGTATATAGAGCTACAGATACTCACTGTGCCTGTATATAGGACTACAGATACTCACTGTGCTGTATATAGGGCTACAGATACTCACTGTGCTGTATATAGGGCTACAGATACTCACTGTGTTGTATATAGATCTACAGATACTCACTGTGCTGTATATAGAGCTACAGATACTCACTGTGCCTGTATATAGAGCTACAGATACTCACTGTGCCTGTATATAGGGTTACAGATACTCACTGTGCTGTATATAGGGCTACAGATACTCACTGTGCCTGTATATAGGGTTACAGATACTCACTGTGCTGTATATAGGGCTACAGATACTCACTGTGCCTGTATATAGGGTTACAGATACTCACTGTGCCTGTATATAGGGTTACAGATACTCACTGTGCCTGTATATAGCGTTACAGATACTCACTGTGCTGTATATAGGGCTACAGATACTCACTGTGCTGTATATAGAGCTACAGATACTCACTGTGCTGTATATAGAGCTACAGATACTCACTGTGCCTGTATATAGAGCTACAGATACTCACTGTGCTGTATATAGAGCTACAGATACTCACTGTGCCTGTATATAGAGCTACAGATACTCACTGTGCTGTATATAGGGCTACAGATACTCACTGTGCCTGTATATAGGACTACAGATACTCACTGTGCTGTATATAGGGCTACAGATACTCACTGTGCTGTATATAGAGCTACAGATACTCACTGTGCTGTATATAGAGCTACAGATACTCACTGTGCCTGTATATAGAGCTGCAGATACTCACTGTGCTGTATATAGGGCTACAGATACTCACTGTGCTGTATGTAGAGCTACAGATACTCACTGTGCTGTATATAGAGCTACAGATACTCACTGTGCTGTATATAGGGCTACAGATACTCACTGTGCTGTATGTAGAGCTACAGATACTCACTGTGCTGTATATAGAGCTACAGATACTCACTGTGCTGTATATAGGGCTACAGATACTCACTGTGCTGTATATAGAGCTACAGATACTCACTGTGCCTGTATATAGAGCTACAGATACTCACTGTGCCTGTATATAGAGCTACAGATACTCACTGTGCTGTATGTAGAGCTACAGATACTCACTGTGCTGTACAAAGAGCTACAGATACTCACTGTGCTGTATATAGGGCTACAGATACTCACTGTGCTGTATATAGGGTTACAGATACTCACTGTGCCTGTATATAGGGCTACAGATACTCACTGTGCCTGTATATAGAGCTACAGATACTCACTGTGCTGTATATAGGGCTACAGATACTCACTGTGCTGTATATAGGGTTACAGATACTCACTGTGCCTGTATATAGGGCTACAGATACTCACTGTGCCTGTATATAGGGCTACAGATACTCACTGTGCCTGTATATAGGGCTACAGATACTCACTGTGCTGTATATAGAGCTACAGATACTCACTGTGCTGTATATAGAGCTACAGATACTCACTGTGCCTGTATATAGGACTACAGATACTCACTGTGCCTGTATATAGGGCTACAGATACTCACTGTGCCTGTATATAGGACTACAGATACTCACTGTGCTGTATATAGAGCTACAGATACTCACTGTGCTGTATATAGAGCTACAGATACTCACTGTACCTGTATATAGGACTACAGATACTCACTGTGCTGTATATAGGGCTACAGATACTCACTGTGCCTGTATATAGAGCTACAGATACTCACTGTGCTGTATATAGGGCTACAGATACTCACTGTGCCTGTATATAGGACTACAGATACTCACTGTGCCTGTATATAGGACTACAGATACTCACTGTGCCTGTATATAGAGCTACAGATACTCACTGTGCTGTATATAGAGCTACAGATACTCACTGTGCCTGTATATAGAGCTACAGATACTCACTGTGCTGTATATAGGGCTACAGATACTCACTGTGCCTGTATATAGAGCTACAGATACTCACTGTGCCTGTATATAGGGCTACAGATACTCACTGTGCTGTATATAGAGCTACAGATACTCACTGTGCCTGTATATAGAGCTACAGATACTGACTGTGCTGTATATAGAGCTACAGATACACACTGTGCTGTATATAGAGCTACAGATACTCACTGTGCCTGTATATAGGGCTACAGATACTCACTGTGCTGTATATAGAGCTACAGATACTCACTGTGCTGTATATAGAGCTACAGATACTCACTGTGCTGTATATAGGGCTACAGATACTCACTGTGCTGTATATAGAGCTACAGATACTCACTGTGCCTGTATATAGAGCTACAGATACTCACTGTGCTGTATATAGGACTACAGATACTCACTGTGCTGTATATAGAGCTACAGATACTCACTGTGCCTGTATATAGAGCTACAGATACTCACTGTGCTGTATATAGGACTACAGATACTCACTGTGCCTGTATATAGAGCTACAGATACTCACTGTGCTGTATATAGGACTACAGATACTCACTGTGCCTGTATATAGGGCTACAGATACTCACTGTGCTGTATATAAGACTACAGATACTCACTGTGCTGTATATAGAGCTACAGATACTCACTGTGCTGTATATAGGACTACAGATACTTACTGTGCTGTATATAGAGCTACAGATACTCACTGTGCCTGTATATAGAGCTACAGATACTCACTGTGCCTGTATATAGGACTACAGATACTCACTGTGCTGTATATAGCGCTACAGATACTCACTGTGCTGTATATAGGACTACAGATACTCACTGTGCCTGTATATAGGACTACAGATACTCCTCACTGTGCTGTATATAGGACTACAGATACTCAATGTGCCTGTATATAGGACTACAGATACTCACTGTGCTGTATATAGAGCTACAGATACTCACTGTGCAGTATATAGAGCTACAGATACTCACTGTGCTGTATATAGAGCTACAGATACTCACTGTGCTGTATATAGGACTACAGATACTCACTGTGCCTGTATATAGGACTACAGATACTCACTGTGCCTGTATATAGGGCTATAGATACTCACTGTGCTGTATATAGAGCTACAGATACTCACTGTGCCTGTATATAGGGCTACAGATACTCACTGTGCTGTATATAGAGCTACAGATACTCACTGTGCCTGTATATAGGGCTACAGATACTCACTGTGCCTGTATATAGGGCTACAGATACTCACTGTGCTGTATATAGAGCTACAGATACTCACTGTGCCTGTATATAGGGCTACAGATACTCACTGTGCCTGTATATAGGGCTACAGATACTCACTGTGCCTGTATATAGGACTACAGATACTCACTGTACCTGTATATAGGGCTACAGATACTCACTGTGCTCTATATAGAGCTACAGATACTCACTGTGCTGTATATAGGGCTACAGATACTCACTGTGCCTGTATATAGGGCTACAGATACTCACTGTACCTGTATATAGGGCTACAGATACTCACTGTGCCTGTATATAGGGCTACAGATACTCACTGTGCTGTATATAGGGCTATAGATACTCACTGTACCTGTATATAGGGCTACAGATACTCACTGTGCTGTATATAGAGCTACAGATACTCACTGTGCCTGTATATAGAGCTACAGATACTCACTGTGCTGTATATAGAGCTACAGATACTCACTGTGCCTGTATATAGAGCTACAGATACTCACTGTGCTGTATATAGAGCTACAGATACTCACTGTACCTGTATATAGGGCTACAGATACTCACTGTGCCTGTATATAGAGCTACAGATACTCACTGTGCTGTATATAGAGCTACAGATACTCACTGTGCCTGTATATAGAGCTACAGATACTCACTGTGCTGTATATAGAGCTACAGATACTCACTGTGCCTGTATATAGAGCTACAGATACTCACTGTGCTGTATATAGAGCTACAGATACTCACTGTGCCTGTATATAGAGCTACAGATACTCACTGTGCTGTATATAGAGCTACAGATACTCACTGTGCCTGTATATAGAGCTACAGATACTCACTGTGCTGTATATAGAGGTACAGATACTCACTGTGCTGTATATAGGGCTACAGATACTCACTGTGCCTGTATATAGAGCTACAGATACTCACTGTGCTGTATATAGAGCTACAGATACTCACTGTGCTGTATATAGAGCTACAGATACTCACTGTACCTGTATATAGGGCTACAGATACTCACTGTGCTGTATATAGGGCTACAGACACTCACTGTGCCTGTATATAGGGCTACAGATACTCACTGTGCCTTTATATAGAGCTACAGATACTCACTGTGCTGTATATAGAGCTACAGATACTCACTGTGCCTGTATATAGAGCTACAGATACTCACTGTGCTGTATATAGAGCTACAGATACTCACTGTGCCTGTATATAGAGCTACAGATACTCACTGTGCTGTATATAGGACTACAGATACTCACTGTGCTGTATATAGAGCTACAGATACTCACTGTGCTGTATATAGAGCTACAGATACTCACTGTGCTGTATATAGGACTACAGATACTCACTGTGCTGTATATAGGGCTACAGATACTCACTGTGCTGTATATAGGACTACAGATACTCACTGTGCTGTATATAGAGCTACAGATACTCACTGTGCTGTATATAGAGCTACAGATACTCACTGTGCTGTATATAGGACTACAGATACTCACTGTGCTGTATATAGGGCTACAGATACTCACTGTGCCTGTATATAGGTCTACAGATACTCACTGTGCTGTATATAGGACTACAGATACTCACTGTGCGGTATATAGAGCTACAGATACTCACTGTGCTGTATATAGGGCTACAGATACTCACTGTGCTGTATATAGAGCTACAGATACTCACTGTGCCTGTATATAGAGCTACAGATACTCACTGTGCTGTATATAGAACTACAGATACTCACTGTGCTGTATATAGAGCTACAGATACTCACTGTGCCTGTATATAGAGCTACAGATACTCACTGTGCTGTATATAGGACTACAGATACTCACTGTGCCTGTATATAGAGCTACAGATACTCACTGTGCTGTATATAGGACTACAGATACTCACTGTGCCTGTATATAGGGCTACAGATACTCACTGTGCTGTATATAAGACTACAGATACTCACTGTGCTGTATATAGAGCTACAGATACTCACTGTGCTGTATATAGGACTACAGATACTTACTGTGCTGTATATAGAGCTACAGATACTCACTGTGCCTGTATATAGAGCTACAGATACTCACTGTGCCTGTATATAGGACTACAGATACTCACTGTGCTGTATATAGCGCTACAGATACTCACTGTGCTGTATATAGGACTACAGATACTCACTGTGCCTGTATATAGGACTACAGATACTCCTCACTGTGCTGTATATAGGACTACAGATACTCAATGTGCCTGTATATAGGACTACAGATACTCACTGTGCTGTATATAGAGCTACAGATACTCACTGTGCAGTATATAGAGCTACAGATACTCACTGTGCTGTATATAGAGCTACAGATACTCACTGTGCTGTATATAGGACTACAGATACTCACTGTGCCTGTATATAGGACTACAGATACTCACTGTGCCTGTATATAGGGCTATAGATACTCACTGTGCTGTATATAGAGCTACAGATACTCACTGTGCCTGTATATAGGGCTACAGATACTCACTGTGCTGTATATAGAGCTACAGATACTCACTGTGCCTGTATATAGGGCTACAGATACTCACTGTGCCTGTATATAGGGCTACAGATACTCACTGTGCTGTATATAGAGCTACAGATACTCACTGTGCCTGTATATAGGGCTACAGATACTCACTGTGCCTGTATATAGGGCTACAGATACTCACTGTGCCTGTATATAGGGCTACAGATACTCACTGTACCTGTATATAGGGCTACAGATACTCACTGTGCTGTATATAGGGCTACAGATACTCACTGTGCCTGTATATAGGGCTACAGATACTCACTGTACCTGTATATAGGGCTGCAGATACTCACTGTGCCTGTATATAGGGCTACAGATACTCACTGTGCTGTATATAGGGCTATAGATACTCACTGTACCTGTATATAGGGCTACAGATACTCACTGTGCTGTATATAGAGCTACAGATACTCACTGTGCCTGTATATAGAGCTACAGATACTCACTGTGCTGTATATAGAGCTACAGATACTCACTGTACCTGTATATAGGGCTACAGATACTCACTGTGCCTGTATATAGAGCTACAGATACTCACTGTGCTGTATATAGAGCTACAGATACTCACTGTGCCTGTATATAGAGCTACAGATACTCACTGTGCTGTATATAGAGCTACAGATACTCACTGTGCCTGTATATAGAGCTACAGATACTCACTGTGCTGTATATAGAGCTACAGATACTCACTGTGCCTGTATATAGAGCTACAGATACTCACTGTGCTGTATATAGAGCTACAGATACTCACTGTGCCTGTATATAGAGCTACAGATACTCACTGTGCTGTATATAGAGGTACAGATACTCACTGTGCTGTATATAGGGCTACAGATACTCACTGTGCCTGTATATAGAGCTACAGATACTCACTGTGCTGTATATAGAGCTACAGATACTCACTGTGCTGTATATAGAGCTACAGATACTCACTGTACCTGTATATAGGGCTACAGATACTCACTGTGCCTGTATATAGAGCTACAGATACTCACTGTGCTGTATATAGAGCTACAGATACTCACTGTGCCTGTATATAGAGCTACAGATACTCACTGTGCTGTATATAGAGCTACAGATACTCACTGTGCCTGTATATAGAGCTACAGATACTCACTGTGCTGTATATAGGACTATAGATACTCACTGTGCTGTATATAGAGCTACAGATACTCACTGTGCTGTATATAGAGCTACAGATACTCACTGTGCTGTATATAGGACTACAGATACTCACTGTGCTGTATATAGGGCTACAGATACTCACTGTGCTGTATATAGGACTACAGATACTCACTGTGCTGTATATAGAGCTACAGATACTCACTGTGCTGTATATAGAGCTACAGATGCTCACTGTGCTGTATATAGGACTACAGATACTCACTGTGCTGTATATAGGGCTACAGATACTCACTGTGCTGTATATAGGACTACAGATACTCACTGTGCTGTATATAGAGCTACAGATACTCACTGTGCTGTATATAGAGCTACAGATACTCACTGTGCTGTATATAGGGCTACAGATACTCACTGTGCTGTATATAGGGCTACAGATACTCACTGTGCCTGTATATAGGACTACAGATACTCACTGTGCCTGTATATAGCACTACAGATACTCACTGTGCTGTATATAGAGCTACAGATACTCACTGTGCTGTATATAGGGCTACAGATACTCACTGTGCTGTATATAGGGCTACAGATACTCACTATGCTGTATATAGGACTACAGATACTCACTGTGCTGTATATAGAGCTACAGATACTCACTGTGCCTGTATATAGAGCTACAGATACTCACTGTGCTGTATATAGGGCTACAGATACTCACTGTGCTGTATATAGGGCTACAGATACTCACTGTGCTGTATATAGAGCTACAGATACTCACTGTGCTGTATATAGAGCTACAGATACTCACTGTGCTGTATATAGAGCTACAGATATTCACTGTGCTGTATATAGAGCAACAGATACTCAATGTGCCTGTATATAGGGTTACAGATACTCACTGTGCCTGTATATAGAGCTACAGATACTCACTGTGCCTGTATATAGAGCTACAGATACTCACTGTGCCTGTATATAGGACTACAGATACTCACTGTGCTGTATATAGAGCTACAGATACTCACTGTGCTGTATATAGAGCTACAGATACTCACTGTGCTGTATATAGAGCTACAGATACTCACTGTGCTGTATATAGGACTACAGATACTCACTGTGCCTGTATATAGAGCTACAGATACTCACTGTGCTGTATATAGGGCTACAGATACTCACTGTGCTGTATATAGAGCTACAGATACTCACTGTGCCTGTATATAGAGCTACAGATACTCACTGTGCTGTATATAGAGCTACAGATACTCACTGTGCTGTATATAGAGCTACAGATACTCACTGTGCCTGTATATAGAGCTACAGATACTCACTGTGCTGTATATAGGGCTACAGATACTCACTGTGCCTGTATATAGGACTACAGATACTCACTGTGCTGTATAGAGGGTTACAGATACTCACTGTGCTGTATATAGGGCTACAGATACTCACTGTGCTGTATATAGAGCTACAGATACTCACTGTGCTGTATATAGAGCTACAGATACTCACTGTTCTGTATATAGAGCTACAGATACTCACTGTGCTGTATATAGGGCTACAGATACTCACTGTGCCTGTATATAGGGTTACAGATACTCATTGTGCCTGTATATAGAGCTACAGATACTCACTGTGCCTGTATATAGGGTTACAGATACTCACTGTGCCTGTATATAGAGCTACAGATACTCACTGTGCCTGTATATAGAGCTACAGATACTCAATGTGCCTGTATATAGGACTGCAGATACTCACTGTGCCTGTATATAGGACTACAGATACTCACTGTGCCTGTATATAGGGTTACAGATACTCACTGTGCCTGTATATAGGACTGCAGATACTCACTGTGCCTGTATATAGGACTACAGATACTCACTGTGCCTGTATATAGGACTACAGATACTCACTGTGCTGTATATAGGGCTACAGATACTCACCGTGCTGTATATAGAGCAACAGATACTCAATGTGCCTGTATATAGGGTTACAGATACTCACTGTGCCTGTATATAGAGCTACAGATACTCACTGTGCCTGTATATAGAGCTACAGATACTCACTGTACCTGTATATAGGGCTACAGATACTCACTGTGCTGTATATAGAGCTACAGATACTCACTGTGCTGTATATAGAGCTACACATACTAACTGTGCCTGTATATAGAGCTACAGATACTCACTGTGCTGTATATAGAGCTACAGATACTCACTGTGCCTGTATATAGAGCTACAGATACTCACTGTGCTGTATATAGGGCTACAGATACTCACTGTGCCTGTATATAGGACTACAGATACTCACTGTGCTGTATATAGAGCTACAGATACTCACTGTGCCTGTATATAGGACTACAGATACTCACTGTGCCTGTATATAGGACTACAGATACTCACTGTGCCTGTATATAGGACTACAGATACTCACTGTGCTGTATATAGGGCTACAGATACTCACTGTGCCTGTATATAGGACTACAGATACTCACTGTGCTGTATATAGAGCTACAGATACTCACTGTGCCTGTATATAGGACTACAGATACTCACTGTGCCTGTATATAGGACTACAGATACTCACTGTGCTGTATATAGGGCTACAGATACTCACTGTGCTGTATATAGGGCTACAGATACTCACTGTGCCTGTATATAGGACTACAGATACTCACTGTGCTGTATATAGGGCTACAGATACTCACTGTGCCTGTATATAGGACTACAGATACTCACTGTGCTGTATATAGAGCTACAGATACTCACTGTGCCTGTATATAGGGCTACAGATACTCACTGTGCCTGTATATAAGACTACAGATACTCACTGTGCTGTATATAGGGCTACAGATACTCACTGTGCTGTATATAGGGCTACAGATACTCACTGTGCCTGTATATAGGACTACAGATACTCACTGTGCTGTATATAGGGCTACAGATACTCACTGTGCCTGTATATAGGACTACAGATACTCACTGTGCTGTATATAGAGCTACAGATACTCACTGTGCCTGTATATAGGACTACAGATACTCACTGTGCCTGTATATAGGGCTACAGATACTCACTGTGCCTGTATATAGGACTACAGATACTCACTGTGCTGTATATAGAGCTACACATACTCACTGTGCCTGTATATAGAGCTACAGATACTCACTGTGCCTGTATATAGGACTACAGATACTCACTGTGCTGTATATAGGACTACAGATACTCACTGTGCTGTATATAGGGCTACAGATACTCACTGTGCCTGTATATAGAGCTACAGATACTCACTGTGCTGTATATAGGGCTACAGATACTCACTGTGCCTGTATATAGGGCTACACATACTCACTGTGCCTGTATATAGAGCTACAGATACTCACTGTGCCTGTATATAGGACTACAGATACTCACTGTGCCTGTATATAGGGTTACAGATACTCACTGTGCCTGTATATAGAGCTACAGATACTCACTGTGCCTGTATATAGAGCTACAGATACTCACTGTACCTGTATATAGGGCTACAGATACTCACTGTGCTGTATATAGAGCTACAGATACTCACTGTGCTGTATATAGAGCTACACATACTAACTGTGCCTGTATATAGAGCTACAGATACTCACTGTGCTGTATATAGAGCTACAGATACTCACTGTGCCTGTATATAGAGCTACAGATACTCACTGTGCTGTATATAGGGCTACAGATACTCACTGTGCCTGTATATAGGACTACAGATACTCACTGTGCTGTATATAGAGCTACAGATACTCACTGTGCCTGTATATAGGACTACAGATACTCACTGTGCCTGTATATAGGACTACAGATACTCACTGTGCCTGTATATAGGACTACAGATACTCACTGTGCTGTATATAGGGCTACAGATACTCACTGTGCCTGTATATAGGACTACAGATACTCACTGTGCTGTATATAGAGCTACAGATACTCACTGTGCCTGTATATAGGACTACAGATACTCACTGTGCCTGTATATAGGACTACAGATACTCACTGTGCTGTATATAGGGCTACAGATACTCACTGTGCTGTATATAGGGCTACAGATACTCACTGTGCCTGTATATAGGACTACAGATACTCACTGTGCTGTATATAGGGCTACAGATACTCACTGTGCCTGTATATAGGACTACAGATACTCACTGTGCTGTATATAGAGCTACAGATACTCACTGTGCCTGTATATAGGGCTACAGATACTCACTGAGCCTGTATATAAGACTACAGATACTCACTGTGCTGTATATAGGGCTACAGATACTCACTGTGCTGTATATAGGGCTACAGATACTCACTGTGCCTGTATATAGGACTACAGATACTCACTGTGCTGTATATAGGGCTACAGATACTCACTGTGCCTGTATATAGGACTACAGATACTCACTGTGCTGTATATAGAGCTACAGATACTCACTGTGCCTGTATATAGGACTACAGATACTCACTGTGCCTGTATATAGGGCTACAGATACTCACTGTGCCTGTATATAGGACTACAGATACTCACTGTGCTGTATATAGAGCTACACATACTCACTGTGCCTGTATATAGAGCTACAGATACTCACTGTGCCTGTATATAGGACTACAGATACTCACTGTGCTGTATATAGGACTACAGATACTCACTGTGCTGTATATAGAGCTACAGATACTCACTGTGCTGTATATAGGGCTACAGATACTCACTGTGCCTGTATATAGAGCTACAGATACTCACTGTGCTGTATATAGGGCTACAGATACTCACTGTGCCTGTATATAGGGCTACACATACTCACTGTGCCTGTATATAGAGCTACAGATACTCACTGTGCCTGTATATAGGACTACAGATACTCACTGTGCCTGTATATAGGACTACAGATACTCACTGTGCTGTATATAGAGCTACAGATACTCACTGTGCTGTATATAGAGCTACAGATACTCACTGTGCCTGTATATAGGACTACAGATACTCACTGTGCTGTATATAGAGCTACAGATACTCACTGTGCCTGTATATAGAGCTACAGATACTCACTGTGCTGTATATAGAGCTACAGATACTCACTGTGCTGTATATAGAGCTACAGATACTCACTGTGCTGTATATAGAGATACAGATACTCACTGTGCTGTATATAGAGCTACAGATACTCACTGTGGTGTATATAGAGCTACAGATACTCAGTGTGCCTGTATATAGAGCTACAGATACTCACTGTGCTGTATATAGGGTTACAGATACTCACTGTGCTGTATATAGGGCTACAGATACTCACTGTGCTGTATATAGAGCTACAGATACTCACTGTGCTGTATATAGGGCTACAGATACTCACTGTGCTGTATATAGAGCTACAGATACTCACTGTGCTGTATATAGAGCTACAGATACTCACTGTGCCTGTATATAGGGTTACAGATACTCACTGTGCTGGATATAGAGCTACAGATACTCACTGTGCCTGTATATAGAGCTACAGATACTCACTGTGCTGTATATAGAGCTACAGATACTCACTGTGCTGTATATAGAGCTACAGATACTCACTGTGCTGTATATAGGGCTACAGATACTCACTGTGCTGTATATAGAGCTACAGATACTCACTGTGCTGTATATAGAGCTACAGATACTCACTGTGCTGTATATAGGGCTACAGATACTCACTGTGCTGTATATAGAGCTACAGATACTCACTGTGCCTGTATATAGGGCTACAGATACTCACTGTGCCTGTATATAGGGCGACAGATACTCACTGTGCTGTATATAGAGCTACAGATACTCACTGTGCTGTATATAGAGCTACAGATATTCACTGTGCCTGTATATAGGGCTACAGATACTCACTGTGCTGTATATAGGACTACAGATACTCACTGTGCCTGTATATAGGGCTACAGATACTCACTGTGCTGTATATAGGGCTACAGATACTCACTGTGCCTGTATATAGGGCTACAGATACTCACTGTGCCTGTATATAGGGCTACAGATACTCACTGCGCTGTATATAGGGCTACAGATACTCACTGTGCCTGTCTATAGAGCTACAGATACTCACTGTGCTGTATGTAGAGCTACAGATACTCACTGTGCCTGTATATAGAGCTACAGATACTCACTGTGCCTGTATATAGGACTACAGATACTCACTGTGCTGTATATAGGGCTACAGATACTCACTGTGCCTGTATATAGGGCTACAGATACTCACTGTGCTGTATATAGATCTACAGATACTCACTGTGCTGTATATAGGGCTACAGATACTCACTGTGCCTGTATATAGGGTTACAGATACTCACTGTGCTGTATATAGGGCTACAGATACTCACTGTGCCTGTATATAAAGCTACAGATACTCACTGTGCTGTATATAGAGCTACAGATACTCACTGTGCCTGTATATAGGGCTACAGATACTCACTGTGCTGTATATAGGACTACAGATACTCACTGTGCCTGTATATAGAGCTACAGATACTCACTGTGCCTGTATATAGGGCTACAGATACTCACTGTGCCTGTATATAGAGCTACAGTTACTCACTGTGCTGTATATAGAGCTACAGATACTCACTCTGCTGTATATAGGGCTACAGATACTCACTGTGCTGTATATAGAGCTACAGATACTCACTGTGCTGTATATAGAGCTACAGATACTCACTGTGCTGTATATAGGGCTACAGATACTCACTGTGCTGTATATAGAGCTACAGATACTCACTGTGCCTGTATATAGGGCTACAGATACTCACTGTGCTGTATATAGAGCTACAGATACTCACTGTGCCTGTATATAGAGCTACAGATACTCACTGTGCTGTATATAGAGCTACAGATACTCACTGTGCCTGTATATAGGGCTACAGATACTCACTGTGCTGTATATAGAGCTACAGATACTCACTGTGCTGTATATAGGGCTACAGATACTCACTGTGCCTGTATATAGAGCTACAGACACTCACTGTGCTGTATATAGAGCTACAGATACTCACTGTGCCTGTATATAGGGCTACAGATACTCACTGTGCTGTATATAGGACTACAGATACTCACTGTGCTGTATATAGGACTACAGATACTCACTGTGCTGTATATAGAGCTACAGATACTCACTGTGCCTGTATATAGAGCTACAGATACTCACTGTGCTGTATATAGGGCTACAGATACTCACTGTGCTGTATATAGGACTACAGATACTCACTGTGCTGTATATAGGGCTACAGATACTCACTGTGCTGTATATAGAGCTACAGATACTCACTGTGCCTGTTATATAGAGCTACAGATACTCACTGTGCTGTATATAGGGCTACAGATACTCACTGTGCTGTATATAGGACTACAGATACTCACTGTGCTGTATATAGGACTACAGATACTCACTGTGCCTGTATATAGGGCTACCAGATACTCACTGTGCTGTATATAGGACTACAGATACTCACTGTGCTGTATATAGGACTACAGATACTCACTGTGCTGTATATAGGGCTACAGATACTCACTGTGCTGTATATAGGGCTACAGATACTCACTGTGCTGTATATAGAGCTACAGATACTCACTGTGCTGTATATAGAGCTACAGATACTCACTGTGCCTGTATATAGGGCTACAGATACCCACTGTGCTGTATATAGGGCTACAGATACTCACTGTGCTGTATGTAGAGCTACAGATACTCACTGTGCTGTATATAGAGCTACAGATACTCACTGTGCTGTATATAGGGCTACAGATACTCACTGTGCCTGTATATAGGGCTACAGATACTCACTGTGCCTGTATATAGAGCTACAGATACTCACTGTGCCTGTATATAGAGCTACAGATACTCACTGTGCTGTATATAGGGCTACAGATACTCACTGTGCCTGTATATAGGGCTACAGATACTTACTGTGCTGTATATAGAGCTACAGATACTCACTGTGCTGTATATAGGGCTACAGATACTCACTGTGCCTGTATATAGGGCTACAGATACTCACTGTGCCTGTATATAGGGCTACAGATACTCACTGTGCTGTATGTAGAGCTACAGATACTCACTGTGCCTGTATATAGAGCTACAGATACTCACTGTGCCTGTATATAGAGCTACAGATACTCACTGTGCCTGTATATAGAGCTACAGATACTCACTGTGCTGTATGTAGAGCTACAGATACTCACTGTGCTGTATATAGAGCTACAGATACTCACTGTGCTGTATATAGGGCTACAGATACTCACTGTGCTGTATATAGGGTTACAGATACTCACTGTGCCTGTATATAGGGCTACAGATACTCACTGTGCCTGTATATAGAGCTACAGATACTCACTGTGCTGTATATAGGGCTACAGATACTCACTGTGCTGTATATAGGGTTACAGATACTCACTGTGCCTGTATATAGGGCTACAGATACTCACTGTGCCTGTATATAGGGCTACAGATACTCACTGTGCCTGTATATAGGGCTACAGATACTCACTGTGCTGTATATAGAGCTACAGATACTCACTGTGCTGTATATAGAGCTACAGATACTCACTGTGCCTGTATATAGGACTACAGATACTCACTGTGCCTGTATATAGAGCTACAGATACTCACTGTGCCTGTATATAGAGCTACAGATACTCACTGTGCTGTATATAGGGCTACAGATACTCACTGTGCCTGTATATAGAGCTACAGATACTCACTGTGCTGTATATAGGTACAGATACTCACTGTGCCTGTATATAGAGCTACAGATACTCACTGTGCTGTATATAGAGCTACAGATACTCACTGTGCCTGTATATAGGACTACAGATACTCACTGTGCCTGTATATAGAGCTACAGATACTCACTGTGCCTGTATATAGAGCTACAGATACTCACTGTGCTGTATATAGGGCTACAGATACTCACTGTGCTGTATATAGAGCTACAGATACTCACTGTGCCTGTATATAGAGCTACAGATACTCACTGTGCTGTATATAGGGCTACAGATACTCACTGTGCCTGTATATAGAGCTACAGATACTCACTGTGCCTGTATATAGGGCTACAGATACTCACTGTGCTGTATATAGAGCTACAGATACTGACTGTGCTGTATATAGAGCTACAGATACTCACTGTGCCTGTATATAGGGCTACAGATACTCACTGTGCTGTATATAGAGCTACAGATACTCACTGTGCCTGTATATAGGGCTACAGATACTCACTGTGCTGTATATAGGGCTACAGATACTCACTGTGCCTGTATATAGAGCTACAGATACTCACTGTGCTGTATATAGAGCTACAGATACTCACTGTGCTGTATATAGGACTACAGATACTCACTGTGCTGTATATAGAGCTACAGATACTCACTGTGCTGTATATAGGGCTACAGATACTCACTGTGCTGTATATAGAGCTACAGATACTCACTGTGCCTGTATATAGGGCTACAGATACTCACTGTGCTGTATATAGAGCTACAGATACTCACTGTGCCTGTATATAGGGCTACAGATACTCACTGTGCTGTATATAGAGCTACAGATACTCACTGTGCTGTATATAGAGCTACAGATACTCACTGTGCTGTATATAGGGCTACAGATACTCACTGTGCTGTATATAGAGCTACAGATACTCACTGTGCCTGTATATAGAGCTACAGATACTCACTGTGCTGTATATAGGACTACAGATACTCACTGTGCCTGTATATAGAGCTACAGATACTCACTGTGCTGTATATAGGACTACAGATACTCACTGTGCCTGTATATAGAGCTACAGATACTCACTGTGCTGTATTATAGAGCTACAGATACTCACTGTGCCTGTATATAGAGCTACAGATACTCACTGTGCTGTATATAGGACTACAGATACTCACTGTGCCTGTATATAGGGCTACAGATACTCACTGTGCTGTATATAGAGCTACAGATACTCACTCTGCTGTATATAGAGCTAAAGATACTCACTGTGCTGTATATAGGGCTACAGATACTCACTGTGCTGTATATAGAGCTACCAGATACTCACTGTGCTGTATATAGAGCTACAGATACTCACTGTGCTGTATATAGGGCTACAGATACTCACTGTGCCTGTATATAGGGCTACAGATACTCACTGTGCTGTATATAGAGCTACAGATACTCACTGTGCCTGTATATAGAGCTACAGATACTCACTGTGCTGTATATAGAGCTACAGATACTCACTGTGCCTGTATATAGGGCTACAGATACTCACTGTGCTGTATATAGAGCTACAGATACTCACTGTGCTGTATATAGGGCTACAGATACTCACTGTGCCTGTATATAGAGCTACAGACACTCACTGTGCTGTATATAGAGCTACAGATACTCACTGTGCCTGTATATAGGCTACAGATACTCACTGTGCTGTATATAGAGCTACAGATACTCACTGTGCTGTATATAGAGCTACAGATACTCACTGTGCCTGTATATAGAGCTACAGATACTCACTGTGCTGTATATAGGGCTACAGATACTCACTGTGCCTGTATATAGGACTACAGATACTCACTGTGCTGTATATAGGGCTACAGATACTCACTGTGCTGTATATAGAGCTACAGATACCTCACTGTGCTGTATATAGAGCTACAGATACTCACTTGCTGTATATAGAGCTACAGATACTCACTGTGCTGTATATAGGGCTACAGATACTCACTGTGCTGTATATAGAGCTACAGATACTCACTGTGCTGTATATAGGGCTACAGATACTCACTGTGCCTGTATATAGAGCTACAGACACTCACTGTGCTGTATATAGGACTACAGATACTCACTGTGCTGTATATAGAGCTACAGATACTCACTGTGCCTGTATATAGAGCTACAGATACTCACTGTGCTGTATATAGGGCTACAGATACTCACTGTGCCTGTATATAGGACTACAGATACTCACTGTGCTGTATATAGGGCTACAGATACTCACTGTGCTGTATATAGAGCTACAGATACTCACTGTGCTGTATATAGAGCTACAGATACTCACTGTGCTGTATATAGAGCTACAGATACTCACTGTGCTGTATATAGGGCTACAGATACTCACTGTGCTGTATATAGAGCTACAGATACTCACTGTGCTGTATATAGGGCTACAGATACTCACTGTGCTGTATATAGAGCTACAGATACTCACTGTGCCTGTATATAGGGCTACAGATACTCACTGTGCTGTATATAGAGCTACAGATACTCACTGTGCCTGTATATAGAGCTACAGATACTCACTGTGCTGTATATAGAGCTACAGATACTCACTGTGCCTGTATATAGGGCTACAGATACTCACTGTGCTGTATATAGAGCTACAGATACTCACTGTGCTGTATATAGGGCTACAGATACTCACTGTGCCTGTATATAGAGCTACAGACACTCACTGTGCTGTATATAGAGCTACAGATACTCACTGTGCCTGTATATAGGGCTACAGATACTCACTGTGCTGTATATAGGACTACAGATACTCACTGTGCTGTATATAGGACTACAGATACTCACTGTGCTGTATATAGAGCTACAGATACTCACTGTGCTGTATATAGAGCTACAGATACTCACTGTGCTGTATATAGAGCTACAGATACTCACTGTGCCTGTATATAGAGCTGCAGATACTCACTGTGCTGTATATAGGGCTACAGATACTCACTGTGCTGTATATAGGGCTACAGATACTCACTGTGCTGTATATAGAGCTACAGATACTCACTGTGCTGTATATAGAGCTACAGATACTCACTGTGCCTGTATATAGGGCTACAGATACCCACTGTGCTGTATATAGGGCTACAGATACTCACTGTGCTGTATATAGAACTACAGATACTCACTGTGCTGTATATAGAGCTACAGATACTCACTGTGCTGTATATAGAGCTACAGATACTCACTGTGCTGTATATAGAGCTACAGATACTCACTGTGCCTGTATATAGAGCTGCAGATACTCACTGTGCTGTATATAGGGCTACAGATACTCACTGTGCTGTATATAGAGCTACAGATACTCACTGTGCTGTATATAGAGCTACAGATACTCACTGTGCCTGTATATAGGGCTACAGATACCCACTGTGCTGTATATAGGGCTACAGATACTCACTGTGCTGTATATAGAACTACAGATACTCACTGTGCTGTATATAGAGCTACAGATACTCACTGTGCTGTATATAGAGCTACAGATACTCACTGTGCCTGTATATAGAGCTGCAGATACTCACTGTGCTGTATATAGGGCTACAGATACTCACTGTGCTGTATATAGGGCTACAGATACTCACTGTGCTGTATATAGAGCTACAGATACTCACTGTGCTGTATATAGAGCTACAGATACTCACTGTGCCTGTATATAGAGCTGCAGATACTCACTGTGCTGTATATAGGGCTACAGATACTCACTGTGCTGTATATAGGGCTACAGATACTCACTGTGCTGTATATAGAGCTACAGATACTCACTGTGCTGTATATAGAGCTACAGATACTCACTGTGCCTGTATATAGGGCTACAGATACCCACTGTGCTGTATGTAGAGCTACAGATACTCACTGAGCTGTATATAGAGCTACAGATACTCACTGTGCCTGTATATAGAGCTACAGATACTCAATGTGCCTGTATATAGGGCTACAGATACTCACTGTGCCTGTATATAGGGCTACAGATACTCACTGTGCTGTATGTAGAGCTACAGATACTCACTGTGCCTGTATATAGGGCTACAGACACTCACTGTGCCTGTATATAGAGCTACAGATACTCACTGTGCCTGTATATAGAGCTACAGATACTCACTGTGCCTGTATATAGAGCTACAGATACTCACTGTGCTGTATATAGAGCTACAGATACTCACTGTGCTGTATATAGAACTACAGATACTCACTGTGCTGTATATAGAGCTACAGATACTCACTGTGCTGTATGTAGAGCTACAGATACTCACTGTGCTGTATATAGAGCTACAGATACTCACTGTGCTGTATATAGGGCTACAGATACTCACTGTGCTGTATATAGGGTTACAGATACTCACTGTGCCTGTATATAGGGCTACAGATACTCACTGTGCCTGTATATAGAGCTACAGATACTCACTGTGCTGTATATAGGGCTACAGATACTCACTGTGCCGTATATAGGGTTACAGATACTCACTGTGCCTGTATATAGGGCTACAGATACTCACTGTGCCTGTATATAGGGCTACAGATACTCACTGTGCCTGTATATAGGGCTACAGATACTCACTGTGCTGTATATAGAGCTAGAGATACTCACTGTGCTGTATATAGAGCTACAGATACTCACTGTGCCTGTATATAGGACTACAGATACTCACTGTGCCTGTATATAGAGCTACAGATACTCACTGTGCCTGTATATAGAGCTACAGATACTCACTGTGCTGTATATAGGGCTACAGATACTCACTGTGCCTGTATATAGAGCTACAGATACTCACTGTGCCTGTATATAGGGCTACAGATACTCACTGTGCTGTATATAGAGCTACAGATACTCACTGTGCCTGTATATAGAGCTACAGATACTCACTGTGCTGTATATAGGGCTACAGATACTCACTGTGCCTGTATATAGGGCTACAGATACTCACTGTGCCTGTATATAGAGCTACAGATACTCACTGTGCCTGTATCTAGGGCTACAGATACTCACTGTGCCTGTATATAGGGTTACAGATACTCACTGTGCTGTATATAGAGCTACAGATACTGACTGTGCTGTATATAGAGCTACAGATACTCACTGTGCTGTATATAGAGCTACAGATACTCACTGTGCCTGTATATAGGGCTACAGATACTCACTGTGCTGTATATAGAGCTACAGATACTCACTGTGCTGTATATAGAGCTACAGATACTCACTGTGCTGTATATAGGGCTACAGATACTCACTGTGCTGTATATAGAGCTACAGATACTCACTGTGCCTGTATATAGAGCTACAGATACTCACTGTGCTGTATATAGGACTACAGATACTCACTGTGCCTGTAAATAGAGCTACAGATACTCACTGTGCTGTATATAGGACTACAGATACTCACTGTGCTGTATATAGAGCTACAGATACTCACTGTGCTGTATATAGAGCTACAGATACTCACTGTGCCTGTATATAGAGCTACAGATACTCACTGTGCTGTATATAGGACTACAGATACTCACTGTGCCTGTATATAGAGCTACAGATACTCACTGTGCTGTATATAGGGCTACAGATACTCACTGTGCCTGTATATAGGGCTACAGATACTCACTGTGCCTGTATATAGGGCTACAGATACTCACTGTGCTGTATATAGGGCTACAGATACTCACTGTGCCTGTCTATAGAGCTATAGATACTCACTGTGCTGTATATAGAGCTACAGATACTCACTGTGCCTGTATATAGAGCTACAGATACTCACTGTGCCTGTATATAGAGCTACAGATACTCACTGTGCTGTATATAGAGCTACAGATACTCACTGTGCTGTATATAGAGCTACAGATACTCACTGTGCTGTATATAGGACTACAGATACTCACTGTGCTGTATATAGGGCTACAGATACTCACTGTGCTGTATATAGGGCTACAGATACTCACTGTGCTGTATATAGAGCTACAGATACTCACTGTGCTGTATATAGGACTACAGATACTCACTGTGCCTGTATATAGAGCTACAGATACTCACTGTGCTGTATATAGGACTACAGATACTCACTGTGCCTGTATATAGAGCTACAGATACTCACTGTGCTGTATATAGAGCTACAGATACTCACTGTGCCTGTATATAGAGCTACAGATACTCACTGTGCTGTATATAGGACTACAGATACTCACTGTGCCTGTATATAGAGCTACAGATACTCACTGTGCTGTATATAGGACTACAGATACTCACTGTGCCTGTATATAGGGCTACAGATACTCACTGTGCTGTATATAGAGCTACAGATACTCACTGTGCCTGTATATAGAGCTACAGATACTCACTGTGCTGTATATAGGACTACAGATACTCACTGTGCCTGTATATAGGGCTACAGATACTCACTGTGCTGTATATAGAGCTACAGATACTCACTGTGCTGTATATAGAGCTACAGATACTCACTGTGCCTGTATATAGGGCTACCGATACTCACTGTGCTGTATATAGAGCTACAGATACTCACTGTGTTGTATATAGGACTACAGATACTCACTGTGCCTGTATATAGAGCTACAGATACTCACTGTGCTGTATATAGGACTACAGATACTCACTGTGCTGTATATAGGACTACAGATACTCACTGTGCTGTATATAGAGCTACAGATACTCACTGTGCTGTATATAGGACAACAGATACTCACTGTGCTGTATATAGGGCTACAGATACTCACTGTGCCTGTATATAGGGCTACAGATACTCACTGTGCCTGTATATAGGACTACAGATACTCACTGTGCCTGTATATAACACTACAGATACTCACTGTGCTGTATATAGGGCTACAGATACTCACTGTGCTGTATATAGGGCTACAGATACTCACTGTGCCTGTATATAGCACTACAGATACTCACTGTGCTGTATATAGAGCTACAGATACTCACTGTGCTGTATATAGGGCTACAGATACTCACTGTGCTGTATATAGGGCTACAGATACTCACTGTGCTGTATATAGAGCTACAGATACTCACTGTGCCTGTATATAGGGCTACAGATACTCACTGTGCTGTATATAGGGCTACAGATACTCACTGTGCTGTATATAGAGCTACAGATACTCACTGTGCTGTATATAGAGCTACAGATACTCACTGTGCTGTATATAGAGCTACAGATACTCACTGTGCTGTATATAGAGCAACAGATACTCAATGTGCCTGTATATAGGGTTACAGATACTCACTGTGCTGTATATAGAGCTACAGATACTCACTGTGCTGTATATAGGACTACAGATACTCACTGTGCTGTATATAGAGCTACAGATACTCACTGTGCTGTATATAGGACTACAGATACTCACTGTGCTGTATATAGGGCTACAGATATTCACTGTGCTGTATATAGAGCTACAGATACTCACTGTGCCTGTATATAGGGCTACAGATACTCACTGTGCCTGTATATAGAGCTACAGATACTCACTGTGCTGTATATAGAGCTACAGATACTCACTGTGCCTGTATATAGAGCTACAGATACTCACTGTGCCTGTATATAGGACTACAGATACTCACTGTGCTGTATATAGAGCTACAGATACTCACTGTGCTGTATATAGAGCTACAGATACTCACTGTGCTGTATATAGGGCTACAGATACTCACTGTGCCTGTATATAGGACTACAGATACTCACTGTGCTGTATAGAGGGTTACAGATACTCACTGTGCTGTATATAGGGCTACAGATACTCACTGTGCTGTATATAGAGCTACAGATACTCACTGTGCTGTATATAGAGCTACAGATACTCACTGTTCTGTATATAGAGCTACAGATACTCACTGTGCTGTATATAGGGCTACAGATACTCACTGTGCCTGTATATAGGGTTACAGATACTCATTGTGCCTGTATATAGAGCTACAGATACTCACTGTGCCTGTATATAGGGTTACAGATACTCACTGTGGCTGTATATAGAGCTACAGATACTCACTGTGCCTGTATATAGAGCTACAGATACTCAATGTGCCTGTATATAGGACTGCAGATACTCACTGTGCCTGTATATAGGACTGCAGATACTCACTGTGCCTGTATATAGGACTACAGATACTCACTGTGCCTGTATATAGGACTACAGATACTCACTGTGCTGTATATAGGGCTACAGATACTCACCGTGCTGTATATAGAGCAACAGATACTCAATGTGCCTGTATATAGCGTTACAGATACTCACTGTGCCTGTATATAGAGCTACAGATACTCACTGTGCCTGTATATAGAGCCACAGATACTCACTGTACCTGTATATAGGGCTACAGATACTCACTGTGCTGTATATAGAGCTACAGATACTCACTGTGCTGTATATAGAGCTACACATACTAACTGTGCTGTATATAGAGCTACAGATACTCACTGTGCCTGTATATAGAGCTACAGATACTCACTGTGCTGTATATAGAGCTACAGATACTCACTGTGCTGTATATAGAGCTACAGATACTCACTGTGCCTGTATATAGAGCTACAGATACTCACTGTGCTGTATATAGGACTACAGATACTCACTGTGCCTGTATATAGGACTACAGATACTCACTGTGCCTGTATATAGGACTACAGATACTCACTGTGCCTGTATATAGGACTACAGATACTCACTGTGCTGTATATAGGGCTACAGATACTCACTGTGCCTGTATATAGGACTACAGATACTCACTGTGCTGTATATAGAGCTACAGATACTCACTGTGCCTGTATATAGGACTACAGATACTCACTGTGCCTGTATATAGGACTACAGATACTCACTGTGCTGTATATAGGGCTACAGATACTCACTGTGCCTGTATATAGGACTACAGATACTCACTGTGCTGTATATAGGGCTACAGATACTCACTGTGCTGTATATAGGGCTACAGATACTCACTGTGCCTGTATATAGGACTACAGATACTCACTGTGCTGTATATAGGGCTACAGATACTCACTGTGCCTGTATATAGGACTACAGATACTCACTGTGCTGTATATAGAGCTACAGATACTCACTGTGCCTGTATATAGGACTACAGATACTCACTGTGCTGTATATAGAGCTACAGATACTCACTGTGCCTGTATATAGGACTACAGATACTCACTGTGCCTGTATATAGGACTACAGATACTCACTGTGCTGTATATAGGGCTACAGATACTCACTGTGCCTGTATATAGGACTACAGATACTCACTGTGCTGTATATAGGGCTACAGATACTCACTGTGCTGTATATAGGGCTACAGATACTCACTGTGCTGTATATAGGGCTACAGATACTCACTGTGCCTGTATATAGGACTACAGATACTCACTGTGCTGTATATAGGGCTACAGATACTCACTGTGCCTGTATATAGGACTACAGATACTCACTGTGCTGTATATAGGGCTACAGATACTCACTGTGCCTGTATATAGGACTACAGATACTCACTGTGCTGTATATAGAGCTACAGATACTCACTGTGCCTGTATATAGGACTACAGATACTCACTGTGCCTGTATATAGAGCTACAGATACTCACTGTGCTGTATATAGAGCTACAGATACTCACTGTGCCTGTATATAGGGCTACAGATACTCACTGTGCCTGTATATAGGACTACAGATACTCACTGTGCTGTATATAGAGCTACACATACTCACTGTGCCTGTATATAGAGCTACAGATACTCACTGTGCCTGTATATAGGACTACAGATACTCACTGTGCTGTATATAGGACTACAGATACTCACTGTGCTGTATATAGAGCTACAGATACTCACTGTGCTGTATATAGGGCTACAGATACTCACTGTGCCTGTATATAGAGCTACAGATACTCACTGTGCTGTATATAGGGCTACAGATACTCACTGTGCCTGTATATAGGGCTACACATACTCACTGTGCCTGTATATAGAGCTACAGATACTCACTGTGCCTGTATATAGGACTACAGATACTCACTGTGCCTGTATATAGGACTACAGATACTCACTGTGCTGTATATAGAGCTACAGATACTCACTGTGCCTGTATATAGGACTACAGATACTCACTGTGCTGTATATAGAGCTACAGATACTCACTGTGCCTGTATATAGAGCTACAGATACTCACTGTGCTGTATATAGAGCTACAGATACTCACTGTGCTGTATATAGAGCTACAGATACTCACTGTGCTGTATATAGAGATACAGATACTCACTGTGCTGTATATAGAGCTACAGATACTCACTGTGCTGTATATAGAGCTACAGATACTCACTGTGCCTGTATATAGATCTACAGATACTCACTGTGCTGTATATAGGGTTACAGATAATCACTGTGCTGTATATAGGGCTACAGATACTCACTGTGCTGTATATAGAGCTACAGATACTCACTGTGCTGTATATAGGGCTACAGATACTCACTGTGCTGTATATAGAGCTACAGATACTCACTGTGCTGTATATAGAGCTACAGATACTCACTGTGCCTGTATATAGGGTTACAGATACTCACTGTGCTGGATATAGAGCTACAGATACTCACTGTGCTGTATATAGAGCTACAGATACTCACTGTGCTGTAAATAGAGCTACAGATACTCACTGTGCTGTATATAGAACTACAGATACTCACTGTGCCTGTATATAGAGCTACAGATACTCACTGTGCTGTATATAGAGCTACAGATACTCACTGTGCTGTATATAGGGCTACAGATACTCACTGTGCTGTATATAGAGCTACAGATACTCACTGTGCTGTATATAGGGCTACAGATACTCACTGTGCTGTATATAGAGCTACAGATACTCACTGTGCCTGTATATAGGGTTACAGATACTCACTGTGCTGTATATAGAGCTACAGATACTCACTGTGCTGTATATAGAGCTACAGATACTCACTGTGCCTGTATATAGGGCTACAGATACTCACTGTGCCTGTATATAGGGCTACAGATACTCACTGTGCTGTATATAGAGCTACAGATACTCACTGTGCCTGTCTATAGAGCTACAGATACTCACTGTGCTGTATATAGAGCTACAGATACTCACTGTGCTGTATATAGGGCTACAGATACTCACTGTGCTGTATATAGATCTACAGATACTCACTGTGCTGTATATAGAGCTACAGATACTCACTGTGCCTGTATATAGGACTACAGATACTCACTGTGCTGTATATAGGGCTACAGATACTCACTGTGCTGTATATAGGGCTACAGATACTCACTGTGCTGTATATAGATCTACAGATACTCACTGTGCTGTATATAGAGCTACAGATACTCACTGTGCTGTATATAGAGCTACAGATACTCACTGTGCCTGTATATAGAGCTACAGATACTCACTGTGCTGTATATAGGACTACAGATACTCACTGTGCCTGTATATAGAGCTACAGATACTCACTGTGCTGTATATAGAGCTACAGATACTCACTGTGCCTGTATATAGAGCTACAGATACTCACTGTGCTGTATATAGGACTACAGAAACTCACTGTGCCTGTATATAGAGCTACAGATACTCACTGTGCCTGTATATAGGGCTACAGATACTCACTGTGCCTGTATATAGGGTTACAGATACTCACTGTGCTGTATATAGGGCTACAGATACTCACTGTGCCTGTATATAGAGCTACAGATACTCACTGTGCCTTTATATAGGGCTACAGATACTCACTGTGCCTGTATATAGGGTTACAGATACTCACTGTGCTGTATATAGGGCTACAGATACTCACTGTGCTGTATATAGGACTACAGATACTCACTGTGCCTGTATATAGAGCTACAGATACTCACTGTGCCTGTACATAGAGCTACAGATACTCACTGTGCTGTATATAGAGCTACAGATACTCACTGTGCCTGTATATAGGGCTACAGATACTCACTGTGCTGTATATAGGACTACAGATACTCACTGTGCCTGTATATAGAGCTACAGATACTCACTGTGCCTGTATATAGAGCTACAGTTACTCACTGTGCTGTATATAGAGCTACAGATACTCACTGTGCTGTATATAGGGCTACAGATACTCACTGTGCTGTATATAGAGCTACAGATACTCACTGTGCTGTATATAGAGCTACAGATACTCACTGTGCTGTATATAGGGCTACAGATACTCACTGTGCTGTATATAGAGCTACAGATACTCACTGTGCTGTATATAGAGCTACAGATACTCACTGTGCCTGTATATAGAGCTACAGATACTCACTGTGCTGTATATAGGACTACAGATACTCACTGTGCCTGTATATAGGGATACAGATACTCACTGTGCCTGTATATAGAGCTACAGATACTCACTGTGCCTGTATATAGAGCTACAGTTACTCACTGTGCTGTATATAGAGCTACAGATACTCACTGTGCTGTATATAGGGCTACAGATACTCACTGTGCTGTATATAGAGCTACAGATACTCACTGTGCTGTATATAGAGCTACAGATACTCACTGTGCTGTATATAGAGCTACAGATACTCACTGTGCTGTATATAGGACTACAGATACTCACTGTGCTGTATATAGAGCTACAGATACTCACTGTGCTGTATATAGGACTACAGATACTCACTGTGCTGTATATAGGGCTACAGATACTCACTGTGCTGTATATAGAGCTACAGATACTCACTGTGCCTGTATATAGAGCTAAAGATACTCACTGTGCTGTATATAGAGCTACAGATACTCACTGTGCCTGTATATAGAGCTACAGATACTCACTGTGCCTGTATATAGGACTACAGATACTCACTGTGCTGTATATAGAGCTACAGATACTCACTGTGCTGTATATAGAGCTACAGATACTCACTGTGCTGTATATAGGGCTACAGATACTCACTGTGCCTGTATATAGGACTACAGATACTCACTGTGCTGTATAGAGGGTTACAGATACTCACTGTGCTGTATATAGGGCTACAGATACTCACTGTGCTGTATATAGAGCTACAGATACTCACTGTGCTGTATATAGAGCTACAGATACTCACTGTTCTGTATATAGAGCTACAGATACTCACTGTGCTGTATATAGGGCTACAGATACTCACTGTGCCTGTATATAGGGTTACAGATACTCATTGTGCCTGTATATAGAGCTACAGATACTCACTGTGCCTGTATATAGGGTTACAGATACTCACTGTGCCTGTATATAGAGCTACAGATACTCACTGTGCCTGTATATAGAGCTACAGATACTCAATGTGCCTGTATGTAGGACTGCAGATACTCACTGTGCCTGTATATAGGACTGCAGATACTCACTGTGCCTGTATATAGGACTACAGATACTCACTGTGCCTGTATATAGGACTACAGATACTCACTGTGCTGTATATAGGGCTACAGATACTCACCGTGCTGTATATAGAGCAACAGATACTCAATGTGCCTGTATATAGCGTTACAGATACTCACTGTGCCTGTATATAGAGCTACAGATACTCACTGTGCCTGTATATAGAGCCACAGATACTCACTGTACCTGTATATAGGGCTACAGATACTCACTGTGCTGTATATAGAGCTACAGATACTCACTGTGCTGTATATAGAGCTACACATACTAACTGTGCTGTATATAGAGCTACAGATACTCACTGTGCCTGTATATAGGACTACAGATACTCACTGTGCTGTATATAGAGCTACAGATACTCACTGTGCTGTATATAGAGCTACAGATACTCACTGTGCCTGTATATAGAGCTACAGATACTCACTGTGCTGTATATAGGGCTACAGATACTCACTGTGCTGTATATAGAGCTACACATACTAACTGTGCTGTATATAGAGCTACAGATACTCACTGTGCCTGTATATAGGACTACAGATACTCACTGTGCTGTATATAGAGCTACAGATACTCACTGTGCTGTATATAGAGCTACAGATACTCACTGTGCCTGTATATAGAGCTACAGATACTCACTGTGCCTGTATATAGGACTACAGATACTCACTGTGCTGTATATAGAGCTACAGATACTCACTGTGCCTGTATATAGGACTACAGATACTTACTGTGCCTGTATATAGGACTACAGATACTCACTGTGCCTGTATATAGGACTACAGATACTCACTGTGCTGTATATAGGGCTACAGATACTCACTGTGCCTGTATATAGGACTACAGATACTCACTGTGCTGTATATAGAGCTACAGATACTCACTGTGCCTGTATATAGGACTACAGATACTCACTGTGCCTGTATATAGGACTACAGATACTCACTGTGCTGTATATAGGGCTACAGATACTCACTGTGCCTGTATATAGGACTACAGATACTCACTGTGCTGTATATAGGGCTACAGATACTCACTGTGCTGTATATAGGGCTACAGATACTCACTGTGCCTGTATATAGGACTTCAAATACTCACTGTGCTGTATATAGGGCTACAGATACTCACTGTGCCTGTATATAGGACTACAGATACTCACTGTGCTGTATATAGAGCTACAGATACTCACTGTGCCTGTATATAGGACTACAGATACTCACTGTGCCTGTATATAGGGCTACAGATACTCACTGTGCCTGTATATAGGACTACAGATACTCACTGTGCTGTATATAGGGCTACAGATCCTCACTGTGCCTGTATATAGAGCTACAGATACTCACTGTGCTGTATATAGGACTACAGATACTCACTGTGCCTGTATATAGGGCTACAGATACTCACTGTGCCTGTATATAGGACTACAGATACTCACTGTGCTGTATATAGAGCTACACATACTCACTGTGCCTGTATATAGAGCTACAGATACTCACTGTGCCTGTATATAGGACTACAGATACTCACTGTGCTGTATATAGGACTACAGATACTCACTGTGCTGTATATAGAGCTACAGATACTCACTGTGCTGTATATAGGGCTACAGATACTCACTGTGCCTGTATATAGAGCTACAGATACTCACTGTGCTGTATATAGGGCTACAGATACTCACTGTGCCTGTATATAGTTCTACACATACTCACTGTGCTGTATATAGGGCTACAGATACTCACTGTGCTGTATATAGAGCTACAGATACTCACTGTGCCTGTATATAGGACTACAGATACTCACTGTGCCTGTATATAGGACTACAGATACTCACTGTGCTGTATATAGAGCTACAGATACTCACTGTGCCTGTATATAGAGCTACAGATACTCACTGTGCTGTATATAGAGCTACAGATACTCACTGTGCTGTATATAGAGCTACAGATACTCACTGTGCCTGTATATAGAGCTACAGATACTCACTGTGCTGTATATAGAGCTACAGATACTCACTGTGCTGTATATAGAGCTACAGATACTCACTGTGCTGTATATAGAGCTACAGATACTCACTGTGCTGTATATAGAGCTACAGATACTCACTGTGCCTGTATATAGAGCTACAGATACTCACTGTGCTGTATATAGGTTACAGATAATCACTGTGCTGTATATAGGGCTACAGATACTCACTGTGCTGTATATAGAGCTACAGATACTCACTGTGCTGTATATAGGGCTACAGATACTCACTGTGCTGTATATAGAAGCTACAGATACTCACTGTGCTGTATATAGAGCTACAGATACTCACTGTGCTGTATATAGAGCTACAGATACTCACTGTGCTGTATATAGAGCTACAGATACTCACTGTGCTGTATATAGAGCTACAGATACTCACTGTGCTGTATATAGAGCTACAGATACTCACTGTGCCTGTATATAGGGCTACAGATACTCACTGTGCTGTATATAGAGCTACAGATACTCACTGTGCTGTATATAGAGCTACAGATACTCACTGTGCTGTATATAGAGCTACAGATACTCACTGTGCTGTATATAGGGCTACAGATACTCACTGTGCTGTATATAGAGCTACAGATACTCACTGTGCTGTATATAGAGCTACAGATACTCACTGTGCCTGTATATAGGGCTACAGATACTCACTGTGCTGTATATAGAGCTACAGATACTCACTGTGCTGTATATAGAGCTACAGATACTCACTGTGCCTGTATATAGAGCTACAGATACTCACTGTGCTGTATATAGAGCTACAGATACTCACTGTGCTGTATATAGAGCTACAGATACTCACTGTGCTGTATATAGAGCTACAGATACTCACTGTGCTGTATATAGAGCTACAGATACTCACTGTGCTGTATATAGGGCTACAGATACTCACTGTGCTGTATATAGAGCTACAGATACTCACTGTGCTGTATATAGAGCTACAGATACTCACTGTGCTGTATATAGAGCTACAGATACTCACTGTGCTGTATATAGGCTACAGATACTCACTGTGCTGTATATAGAGCTACAGATACTCACTGTGCTGTATATAGGGCTACAGATACTCACTGTGCTGTATATAGAGCTACAGATACTCACTGTGCTGTATATAGAGCTACAGATACTCACTGTGCTGTATATAGGGCTACAGATACTCACTGTGCTGTATATAGAGCTACAGATACTCACTGTGCTGTATATAGAGCTACAGATACTCACTGTGCCTGTATATAGAGCTACAGATACTCACTGTGCTGTATATAGGACTACAGATACTCACTGTGCCTGTATATAGAGCTACAGATACTCACTGTGCTGTATATAGAGCTACAGATACTCACTGTGCTGTATATAGAGCTACAGATACTCACTGTGCTGTATATAGAGCTACAGATACTCACTGTGCTGTATATAGAGCTACAGATACTCACTGTGCTGTATATAGAGCTACAGATACTCACTGTGCTGTATATAGAGCTACAGATACTCACTGTGCTGTATATAGGGCTACAGATACTCACTGTGCTGTATATAGAGCTACAGATACTCACTGTGCTGTATATAGAGCTACAGATACTCACTGTGCTGTATATAGAGCTACAGATACTCACTGTGCCTGTATATAGGGCTACAGATACTCACTGTGCTGTATATAGAGCTACAGATACTCACTGTGCCTGTATATAGAGCTACAGATACTCACTGTGCTGTATATAGAGCTACAGATACTCACTGTGCCTGTATATAGAGCTACAGATACTCACTGTGCTGTATATAGAGCTACAGATACTCACTGTGCTGTATATAGAGCTACAGATACTCACTGTGCTGTATATAGAGCTACAGATACTCACTGTGCTGTATATAGAGCTACAGATACTCACTGTGCTGTATATAGAGCTACAGATACTCACTGTGCTGTATATAGAGCTACAGATACTCACTGTGCTGTATATAGAGCTACAGATACTCACTGTGCTGTATATAGAGCTACAGATACTCACTGTGCTGTATATAGAGCTACAGATACTCACTGTGCTGTATATAGGGCTACAGATACTCACTGTGCCTGTATATAGAGCTACAGATACTCACTGTGCCTGTATATAGAGCTACAGATACTCACTGTGCTGTATATAGAGCTACAGATACTCACTGTGCTGTATATAGAGCTACAGATACTCACTGTGCTGTATATAGAGCTACAGATACTCACTGTGCCTGTATATAGAGCTACAGATACTCACTGTGCTGTATATAGAGCTACAGATACTCACTGTGCTGTATATAGAGCTACAGATACTCACTGTGCTGTATATAGAGCTACAGATACTCACTGTGCTGTATATAGAGCTACAGATACTCACTGTGCCTGTATATAGAGCTACAGATACTCACTGTGCTGTATATAGAGCTACAGATACTCACTGTGCTGTATATAGAGCTACAGATACTCACTGTGCTGTATATAGAGCTACAGATACTCACTGTGCCTGTATATAGGGCTACAGATACTCACTGTGCTGTATATAGGGCTACAGATACTCACTGTGCTGTATATAGAGCTACAGATACTCACTGTGCTGTA
>NW_027368626.1:0-48486 GCF_046119375.1 Phyllobates terribilis | reverse complement strand
AAGCGCGCTTTATTGTCGTCTGACCACTTCCGCACTTAAAGGACATTAGTAAATTCATTACTAAGTGTCCTACATTGGTCAAGCGCATCTCAAGTATCGAAAGCGCAATTCAATACTAGTGAAGCGCATCTAAGGCTTAATGAACCTTAGAGACAAAAGACAATAGCTGATCAAAACACGTATTTTCTACTTTGGTAACGTGTTATTTCCAACATAGTGTTTAGCTGTGGTGAAATGAACTACACAAAAAAGGACGTTGAGAGCATGAAGGTTGGCGAGACACTTGAAAGCAACATTACAGATATATGGAGTCATATTCTAAATGTTAAAGAAGAACATAAAAGTGATGTCAAGTCTCTAAGACTTTTTGCAACAACAGAAACAACTGTTAGTGGCTAAAAAAGATACCAATAAATATTTTCAGTAAATTGTGTACTAACATCTGGACAACAATTTTTTTCTGTGCAGTCATATCCAATTAATGAAATAGTCAATTCGAGCGATGCAACAGTGTACTTTGAGGATGCAATGCAAAAACTTTTGTCAGGGTACAAACAAAGAAAGTTGAGTGACATTCAATTGGTAAGTTAAAATATATTAGTTATTCATTATTTAAAGCATTGATACTCGTCAAAAAATGATAAGCTTCTAACCATGGATGTCACTTGAAAAAATGTGCAGTTTATGTTTTCGATAATCAATTCAGAGCATTTCTATTTAATAGCAATAATGTCAAACATTCAAGATTTGACATAATTGACAACTCAAATAAGGACATGATGTTCAAAGAGAAACATACAAACATACCTCCTACTTGGTATGCTTTATTATACTTGTTCAATATATTGTTCATTATATTCATCAAGACTTTATTGAATGTTCATCCGTTGTGTTCTAGGTGTTCATCAATGATTTATTGAATATTCATCAATTATGCTCTGTATATTCATTATCATTGAGATGTATGTTTCATCAATGATTTTAAAATCTAATGTTCACCAAGAATGATTGATTTTTATTAATTTTTTTCCATTCAGAGAGCTATATTTAGCAGCTACTTGAGGAAACAAAAAATGAAAGGACTGGCAGATCTTATTGCTAATGAAAGAAGGTTACCCACAAACCTGTTGAGATGCCTTGGAGGGGAGGGGAAAACAAGGTTGATTGTGGGGGTATACTTGATGCGTCATATGGAAACGTACTTTGGAGAAGGATTGCACAATTGGAAATCACAGTTGAAGGCTAAAGACAAGAAGCAAATAGACGTTATGCGCGTCAAGTATACTGCAGACATGATCGTCACAAAGATCAACCTTGTTGCACAACATGTCACGGAAAAAATTGCTGAATCTATGTGACGGATAGTATTATATGGTTTGTGTACTGGAAAACAATGATGGATAATATTTTGCTGGTTTGTATGACGGATAGTATTTTGTTGGTTAGTGTTGGAAAACTATGATGGATATGTTGGATAGCTATGATGTATGGTTGTGTTGGAAAACTCTCGATGTTCATTAGTAATGCTCTATATGTTCATCAAGTATTCAACCGATGTTCATCAGTTGTGCTCTATATGTTCATCAAGTATATAGTAGATGTACATCATTTCTCTTTATATGTTCATCATTTATTCCATAGATGTTTATCAGTTGTGCTCTATACGTTTACTAACACAAAAAGAAAAGAAAAATATAGCGAAAAAGGTTCAATAGATCTTGTCTCTGCAGAGTATTTGGATAGCTATGATGTATGGTTTGTGTTGGAAAATTCTTGATGTTCATTAGCAATTCTCTATATGTTCATCAAGTATTCAATCGATGTTCATCATTTGTGCTCTATATGTTCATCAAGTATATAGTAGGTGTACATCATTTCGCTCTATATGTTCATCATTTATTCCATAGATGTTCATCAGTTGTGCTCTATACGTTCACTACCACAAAAAAGAAAGAAAAGTATAGCGAAAAAGGTTCAACAAATCTTGTCTGTGCAAAGTATTTGGATAGCTATGATGTATGGTTTGTGTTAGGAAACTCTCGAAGTTCATTAGTAATGCTTTATATGTTCATCAAGTATTCAACCGATGTTCGTCAGTTGTGCTCCATATGTTTATCATTTATTCCCTGATGTTCATCAGTTGTGCTCTATACCTTCACTATCACAAATATGAAAGTACAGCGAAAAAGGTTCAACAAATCTTGTGTTTGCATAATATTGAAAGAGTATTAAAAGTTCAACAAAGTATTAAAAGTTCAAAAGATCTTCTCTGCAGTGTATTATATTCATCTATTTAAGCATAAAAGTTCAACATAGTATTAAAAGATGTTCATCAATTTATATAAAAAAATGTGCAAAACAAAACCCATAGAAAAAAACACAAGTAATATTGAAAATCGGTAATTCAAGTTCAGTAACGACATGTGGTATAGTTATGGCCGGGTTTTGAGCAAATTGAGTAAATTTTCTTAATCTTGTTCATATCAGTGCAGACAATCTCTATCGTGCTCTTCAAACAACTATTCCTTGACATGCCTTTCTTCTTTGTATGAGGGGGAGGGTGGATATCAACACTAATAGGAATAGGCCCAAGAACCTTCTCAAATCTGGCTTCTTTGATTTTTGAAGGAGTCTTTGTACTATATGACTCATGCTTTTCCTTCAATGAAGCCAATAAGTCTTTCAAATGAACAGAATCATATTCTATCTCTTTTATAATACTATGCATCTCAGACATGACTTTATGAGCCAACTTCCTATTGTCATCCAAATCAACAGCTTCCTTGAATACCAAATCATCAATCTCAAAAATTGGCTTCAATGTTGAACTCTTAGTCCATCGCGGTAATATATGTTTATCCGATAATGTGACTTCCAAATTATTACCAACACATCTAAGAACCAAAATCATATGGCAAGTAGATCTAATTGTAAGAACATGTTGCAAGTGTACTTCAAATCATTCGTGGCTTCAAAGTAGTCAACAACAAAAACTTTGCCAAAATGACCACGAATATGATAGTGATGAACATCAAAGTCTTTGGCAATGTTAACAAGAGCACAATCATAAGCATAAGACTATAGTTGTGTTTGGATATCATCAAACACTGGGATAGTGAACAAATCAGCACAATGCGCTTCAAATTCAGTCGATGTATGCATCAAAGGAAGACGAGTGGAAGATTCATAGTCATTCTTTCGATAATTGTGTCTCTGGAAATCAATTGCATTCTCAAATTTTAACATAAGGACAACAAGAGAAGATGTGGAACCAATGAAATGCAAGAAGAAGAAGTTTTGAGATTCAGACCTGGAAGTTGTTCTTAGTAAGGCACCCATGTGGACATTTTGAAAATACACAGGGATCCATAAATGACGTAAATCAAATATTGTCTTCAACATGAATTATCTTGCAAATGAAAGTCTAAAATGATACCATTCCAAAGCTCCTCAAATACAGGAGGAGACAAATCTTCACTCCATACAATGGCATTGAATCTATCCCTGAAGTCTTGAGTCTGATCAAGTTCAACTTTAATCTTTGAAGACACTTTGAACATTATATGCCACATGCAAAAACGATGAACGCTTGATTGAAAGACTGATTGAACGGTTGACTTAACAGCAACATCGTGGTCGGTCATTATGATGACAGGTTCATGCCCCATTGCATTTTTGAAACACTCAAACAACCAAACATACGATTCAATGTCTTCATTCAATAGCAAACCGAATGCAAAAGTTATTGAGCACTTGTAGTTATCAACTCCAGTAAATGGAATAAAAACCATGTCATACCTAAGAAAGTCATAACACATGTTCATCAGAAAAACATTAAAACTTATAAAGTCAAATGTATAATGTTCGTCAACATTGAAGTGTATGTTCACTAATACATGACAATATGTTCATCGTAAGACTTATAAATGTTCATCATATGGAAAAGTGAACAAACATGAATTTACAACAAAAAACACATTCAAAAAAAGATAAATCAAAGGATATAAAAGTCCATTAAATGTTACCTGTTTGATCTGTATATTGCATCGAAGGAAACAACATCACCAAAAAATGAAAAGCTGTTGCATGCAACCGGATCAGCCCAAAATAAACGAGTAAGTTCATTAGCCTCACTGACATGGTACTCAAAACAAAACACATCACATCCTGGTTTCTTACGAAGCAGGTTGTCAATTAGCGTCTGAGCATCACAACCAACCATGAACGCATTAAGATCACTGCTAAAATTCTTGAAATCAATCAAAGAAGCACCCACATTGGCATAAGATCCAATAAAATTCTTGAACATCTTGAAAGCCTTACTAGTACCAACATTGGACTTCATGCAATTCAAAATAAATCCTCATGATACGGTGTTAGTTTCTGGTGATCCCTAGCAAATTGCCTTTGTGATATATCCACCATACAATATGTATGACACTCCTAAAAAATCTTCATACAATAACCTTGGGAACCAATATAACGAAGAGCAATCTTGGCAACATAACCAATCCTTTCGGAACTAATCTTCCTTTTCTTACTCGTAGAATTAGTACTGGGTGATTTCATATATCCCTGCCTAGTACAACACCAATTCTTCCAAATGGGGGTTTGGCTCCCATCCTTAGAACTGGTGCCTGACATTATGCGAGCTCTGAATCCAGCTTCTTTCTCATAACTTTTATAGAACGTGATTCCATCAACAAGACTTGGGAAAACTTGACCAATAAAAGGCTTAGGAGAATCTTTAGAAATAGGTAGGAAGTATTTTGTATTCCCTGGAGAAATGGAAACAACACCGTTAGCATCGGGATCGACAACCCTTGTAAAAAAAGGTAAAATTGTTCATCCTATATAACATTGTTATTCATCGCTTACGAATATAATGTTCATCACTTATACATTATTGTTCATCACTTATACATTATTGTTCATCAATAACAATACATATGATGAGACATAATATTCAACATGTTCATCAATAATCTCTACAATGATCATAATGTTACTTCTATTTGTTCGTTATGTTCCTTCTAATAGTTCACGAGATATTAATGTTCATCATGTATAACATAAAATATTCACCAAGTTCTCCAGAGCCAAACAAAAACTCAAAAGGTTGTACTTGTGCACTTCAATTTACAGTCAACAAACAATTTAAAGACACTAACCTATATCCATATGTAGATCGATCGAAGAATAATGTAATTGCAAACTTCAATTTATAGTGAACAACCTACAAATGCAAAAAAAAGTCGTAGAATGAAGACAAGGAATATATCAAAGCAAAGCAAAAGCAACACGGTATCAATCGATTCGAAGAATGAGGTAATTGCAAAGTTCAATCAAAGCAATTCAGTAGAGGAGATGGAGGAATCCAACCGAAATTCAGCACCAAATCGAGCGCGCGCGAAGAGAGCAGAGAGAATCAGTACAACAAATCTATCAAATCAAAGCAGAATCAAAAACACAAAATAGATCAAAGAATTGAATCTAACCTATTGATTCGAAGCAATTCAGTAGAGGGAGATGCTGGAATCCAAACCTATTCAGCACAAAATCGAGCGCGCACAAACGAGAGAGAAGAGAGTGTAGGGAGCAAGAAAGAACGAAAAAAAGAAAGAAAAGAATTGAAAATAAGGATCCACACGTGCGTGCCTACATCCGTTGATATGGACAACTGGCAAAATAATCGGATGGCTGCGAATGGTACTTTTTTATTACCTTAGGATGTATTATCACCGATACTTTTCCGTATCTTATACCCACGTTTCACATAAAAATTTGTATATATGTTGTTTTGTTAATTCTGTGCTCATCTATACTCCCTATACGGATGAACAAGGGTGTGAACTCTTCTTCTCTGCTACCATGATCAAAGGTAAATCTAAGGCTTCACAAGCCACATTTTTATCCACTAAACACTACCTTCCACATGCTAAGGCTAGCATGACTCAAAGTCCATCATCACCTGATGGCATGGCTAACGCCGAGGAGGGGAATACTACCATTCCACAATCACTATATTTTAAATCAGGAATGACCAATTATTTTGTTTCTTGTGCTATATCCATCAACCATCATCTTAAGTGGAAACAAATAATTTGGTTGCTATATGCATAATCAGATGTTTCTTTAGACATCTAATTTCTTCGATTACCAACTTCTTTCCATTTCCTACTGCTGGTTTCTGTTATCTTGTTTCTGGGCTAACATAAAAAATTAGTTGATGATGTTGTAAGTCTTCTACTCTTAGAATCTGTTATAAATACACTTGCCACCCTAAATTTAATATCTGCTCTCTCTTGAAATATTCCATGATTTTCTACTGGTGTTTTTACTATGTACTGAAATCACAATGTATTGTGACCTTATCATCTACCTAGTAATGTGGGTCTTTATCATGGAGAAGGGTAATAGTAAGGCTTTTCTCCCTATTATGGCTTTCTCTGCTATCAGTACTGCCAATAGAAACACTGTACAAACCAACTCAAATTACCAATCTATCAAGGGTCTCCTAAAACCCAAGTTTTACCAGCCAACCCACCTCTTGGTGATTTTACCAAACTCTATAAAGAACAAACCAAAAATAAAAATAAGACACAAACAACTCTTAACTACAGTTGGAAATTGAGGTGTCACCACTCTATACTCTGCAAATTGAAAACTAATAATAATAATAAAAGAAACAACTCCAAACAACATTTGTTTAGCACTCATTATAAGAAAGATAAATTCACCAACTACCGATAGGACCAACCACAAACAAATGTTATCTATAGCAGGCAAGACAAAGTGACTTGCAAAATACACATACCAAAGTTTAAATGAAATCGGACTTTGGAATTGTAGGGGTATTGGTAGGCCTAACCTATGGACTGATATTGATGTTATATGTAAAATTAACAACATCCAAAAACTTTCTCTTGTTGAAACAAAATCTGTTAAAGGGCCTAATAAAAGCATCTGGCGAAAAGCGGTCTTTGACAATTATCTCGTTATCCCCTCTCTAGGTTTCTCAGGCGGTATTTGTCTTCTCTGGAAAAATTATCAAATGATCGTTGATCTTTGTGAAATCTCACACACTACTACTAGTTTTATTGTTATTAAATGCAAAGTTCTTAGCACCAATATTTGTATGATGTTGATCTTCGCCTATGCACCCCCTGAGGTGTGTGACAAAAATGCATTTTAGACAGGACTGACTACCTTCATACAAAATTGTGATATCTCGTGCCTTATCATTGACAATTTTAATGAAATTAAATTACCACATGAAAAGATGGGCGGCGCCCCTCCCCCTAATTCCAAATTCACAAGACTTAATAATTTCATAAATTACTGCGATCTTCTTGAGATCACATCATCAGGTAACTATTTTACTTGGAGAAGAAGCATCTCGAGGATAATAATATTCATGAGAATCTGGACCGTACTGTTGTTCAAGACCATTATTCAATGGTTCCCCTCGATAGAAACTCATAATTTTGCTTTTCTTCCTCAAACCATTGTCTTATAACAACTTCCTTAACCAATAATAATTCATACGAAGCTCAACATTTAATTTTGAAAACATATGGAATGAAAGGAAAGACTTTGAGAACCTGGTTAAACAAGCTTGAAGAGTGAATCATATTGGCGCAAATATGTTCTAGCTAGTTAAAAATACAAATCAAGTTAAAATACATGCTAAAAATGGTACAAAATTACATTCGGGAATATTTTCAGGCAATTACAGGAGATTGAAACACAACTTTTGGATACCCAATAAAACATTATTCTACAATAATCTAATACCCTACTTTTCAAACAGAAAAAACTCATACGAAAAAAAGAATCCATGTTTTCTTTTCACAAAAAATACTGGGGATAGCGTGCAAAATTAAACACATCAAGCTTATTGATACAAATTCAAGTTATTTTCATAGAATTGCAACAGCCAAACAAGCAGGAAAATTATTAGAGAAATATCTACAACGGAAGGAACTCTTATTATTGTAATTGAAATATTAGGAATGAGATTCGAAATGACTTCGAGAAAATTTTTAGAAAATTAATCATAAATAATAATAGACTACAAAACAACCTTTGATACACCACTAACGAGGTGATAATATAAAACAATGCTTACCTAACTCAAACTTGTACAAATGAAGAAATAAAAAATGCTTTGTTTAGCATTGGTTGGAATAAGCCCCCTAGCCCTAACGGAATGTCGACATGCTTTTATAAAAAAATACTGGCATTTTGATGGCCCCTTACTAACTAAAGCGGTGAAAAGTTTCTTCCATTCTGGAAAAATATTAAAGCAAATAAACCATACATTTATTACCCTTATACCAAAATGCGATAACCCATCTAGCACAAACAACTATAGACCAATCAGTCTATGCTCATCGATATACAAAAATATATCTAAAATAATAACCAATAGACTAAAACCGTTACTTCAAAAACTTATCCATTCGTCACAAGGAGCTTTCGTGCCTGATAGAGTTATCCAAGATAATATTCTCATTGCCCATGAAGTATTTCACTCCTTCAAATCCCGTAAAGGATTGGAAGGATGGATGACTCTCAAACTAGATACGGAAAAAGCATACGACGGAATAGAATGAGACTTTTTATTTGAAGTACTAATTTGGTTTCAACAATACATTTATTAACTGGATCAGAGGATGCGTTACCTCTGTTTCTTTCTTTATTCTTTTCAATAATGGACCTACTGATGTCTTTACTCCACAACGGGAACTTAAAGAAGGTGACCCTTTATCGCCATTACTATGTGCTGAAGTCCTTGTGAGAAGTTTACAATTTGAAAGTAATGGGAACAAGGATATTGGCTTTCCTATTATCAAAAATAGGATTTGTATCCATTCTTACCTTTGTTGATGACATTATCATCTTTGCTAAAGCTAAGCAAAGTGCATGTAATACCATCAAAACAATTATTGATGACTACTGTGAAATCTCTGGACAACGCGTAAACTTTTACAAATATGCTTTCCAAACTACACCAAAAGCTAGTAATCAAAGTAAAGCAATAATACAAGCTACTCTATCCGTTACAAATACTATAGCTCTCGACAAATATCTTGGATGTCCCATTATTAATGGCAATGTTAACAAAGACACTTTTAAAGATATTAAACTCTCTACAAAGAACCGACTAACAAAATGGAAAGCGTCGGCTCTCACAGGAGGGTAGCCTACTCTCATCCGACCGAATCTTTCTGCTAAACCTAATTACATAATGCAGAGCTTTATGCTCCCCAATAATATACATATAGAACTAAGCCAAACTAGAAAAGTCTTTTATTGTAATAAAGGTAATAATTACTCGCCGTTTATTAGCTGGGACAAAGTTTGCCGAACCAAAGCAAATGGTGGTCTCGACACTAAGAAATCAAACATAATGAATAAAGCACTCCAAATGAAACTAGTTAAAAATCCTAACTGAGCCTGGAAATATCTGTATCATTAAAGAAAAATACCTTAAAATTGTTAACCTCTTTGAGTATTCCGGGATTATAAAACAAAATCCTGGAAATTGTCACAATTAATTAAATCCAGGATAGACTTTAAGAAAGGACTTCTTTAGAGTATTGGTAATGGGACCTCCGTTTCAATTTGGAAATATCAGTGGATTGATGGAATCAAGTTATCAGAATTTGCAAAACCTAATGTAGATATCAAAACGGATCTGACATTTAACTCACTCATTACCAATCAAAACTAGGATGAAAATAAAATTAGAGAACTATTTATCGATCTAGGACTCTACCATATATGTAAAACTCAACTACCAATTAATAATATCCCTGGTAAACTTGTTTGGAGTCCGGTTAAGAATGACTCCTTCACCACAAAATTTGCCTACCAACTTTTATCGAACAATAATCCCCCTGAGGTAGACTACCATTTATAGATCTGGAAACTAGATACATACCCTAAAGTTAAAACTTCGTATGGAGACTATCACATAACGGACTACCAACTAAAGCAAACTTCATCAAAAAAACATACCTATTACACTAAATTGTGAAGCCTGTCAGAATTTGTATGAAGATGCCAACCACCTCTTCTTTGAATGCCCCTTCACTCTTGAGCAAATAAAAAAGCAAGATCTGATATTTCTTACATTGATTAATAATCTAAATGTTAATAACAAACCGATTAAAAAAACTCTTTTTGAGATTTTTTCTTCTATGACTAAACATGAATTCATCAAACTTGCCTTAACTTGGTGACCATATGGTTTGTAAGAAACCAATGTATTTTTCAAACAGATAATACAGACAAAGTAAAAGATATTTAGTTTATCCTTAATCTCAAACGCGACTGGAAGGAAACCAAATTGCCAAATATTGACCCAAATCAAGTTGCTCTACCCCCTCAAACTCAACTTTGTAGAAAAAAGTTAACGTTTTTTGGAAGAAATCAAACCACAACAGTTTCAAAGCGAACTTTGATGGAGCGGTTGATACCAGTGGTAACACTGCCATGGATTTTGTCATCCGAGATCACAATGGTTTTTCCATATTCATGTATAATGAATCTGGGGTGAACTTGACTATTTTAGAAACTGAAACTCTAGCACTCAAAACAACCATCCGTAAACTAAAAGAATTCAATCTTTCCTTTGTTGAGATTGAGGGGGACAACCTATACCTTATTAACGTTCTCAACGACATTTGGGCTTGTCCTTGGGATATCGCTCCTCTTATTGGTGATATCCGGGTTGAATTGTCTGTTTGTCCATCTTTCACCTTGTCTCATGTCTTCCGGGAGGTTAATCAAGTTGCAGATCACATCACAAAGCTTGGTTTCTCGGGAAGCGGGATGCTGTGGAATGACAATTTAGAGCTCTCTACTCTCATTCGCAAGGATGCTCTAGAATAGGCCTACTCGCGTCGTTAGCCAATCATAATTCTTTCCGTGTATAAAAAAAATGACGGTTGTCCATACTAATTTAATGTAAGAGCATCATAATAGTGATACTCATTCTGAATATTATAGTCAATTTTAAAATATTATTCTAATGTTAAGATACTCTTGTCTTATAATGGTGATACATACCTCAAGTATCATAATTAACTTTTTATATTTTTTTAGTCTTACTTGAAGTGTTAAAGTTTCTTCTTTAATTATAAATAGATGAAAATGTGAGACTAACGTATAAGAATTTGTGTAAGAATGAGTACCATGCATGTGATACCAAATATAGTAATTACATTAATAAATAAAAGATACTGACCTCTATCTGTAAATAAAATTTAAAATACTTGGAATAACGTTCCATATTCATAAATTCAGTTACTATAAAGACTAATAGAAGCTAAACGCACCTTTCTATGTCTATTGGTTGGTAGATTAAAAGCTTTAATGCTTTCTACAAAATCTGTATTGTGGTTGACTGGTTGTGAATTTGTATAGTCCTATGTATTAACTAAATTTATGAGATGTACTTGTTAACGTATAGCATAAGATAATGTGAAAGCTACTTACTAGTATACTTTTCCATTGAATCCTTAAATCAACGGTGCTTTAGCTTATCGTTTGATTTAGCTGCAAATCCCGGTGCTTTCCGATCCTGGTTCGTATTTGGGACAACCGGGCTTCTAGCCGCTGATAAATACAGATTTCTACTTGACAAAGTGGCGGGGAAATTGCGAGGTTGGCAGTCCAAATCACTTTGTATAGCAGCTCGGGTTGTGTTGGCTAGCTCGGTTATCCAATCTATACTGGTCTATGTGATGTAGTCCAGTACGCTACCGCGTTTGGTTTATGACAATATGACAAGAATGTGCGCAAATTTGTGTGGGATTCAATGTGTTGTGATTTAAGATGCGTAAAGCGGAATTTCAAGAAACAATTTCCTAACATCTAAACGATGATTTCATGCATAAATTAGAAAGGTCAAACAAAGTAAGAATCACTACCTTTGACCGCGTCGGGCACCAGGACCAATGACGTGACCCTGAAACTGTGCACGAGGAAACTGGCTCAAGGTGACTTTGGCGCAACCGCACCCTTGTTGGATCGGGAGTGTGTCATGGGCTTTGCTTGCGGGATTGCTTTCGGGCCTTTATTACTTGCAGAAGGGGTTTCAGGCTTGGACTTTCACTTATGGATTCCAAGTTTTAGCGTTGAATAAATAGGAGATTAGGTTTATACCTTTGGCACCTCTCCTTGACTTTACATATTTTACGTTCTAGAGAACTATGTCACATTAATTCTCTTTTACTTTGTTCAACTGTTGAAACCTTCAGATGATTTGGTTGTAAGATTTCTACCTTTTTTCTATTCGATATTTGGATTTGTGTAACAAATCAATTGCATGATCTAGTTGAGATTGCTATTGTAGAGACAGTTGATTGCTTGTTAAATATCGACTGAAGTCAATGGTACTACACACACCTATCTATTTCTGAGTTCATTGCTACTTTGTTATTAAATCATGATAGTTTCAGGGTTGTAGCTTACTAAGGGTTATTAGGACTAGTTGGACTAATAACTATATCTAAACAAGGATTAGGACAACCATATGAATTGTTGAGCTTAGGAATAATAGTTCAATGATCAACTTATCAATCTCTTGTGTGGAAGTTTGTTGAATGAAGTGTTTCTCATCATATTAAATAATCAATATTAGTTCGTTCAGTTGCATACAAATTCTTAGTTACTTTCTAGTTAATCACATTAATCACGTAAGAATTGATAATCTACTCCTTGTGGGATCCGACCCTTGCTTGCCTCTACACTATTTAGAGTTTCTAGTTAGGATTTACTTTGATTGGGCATAACAACGACGGTTTTGAGCCCCCTTCAAATTTGGCGTTGTTGCCAGGGAGTCAAAGTTTCTTTTCTTATGTTTTTAGTTTGATTAACTTTGATTTTGACTAGTATATGATTAACACCAGTGCTACTGATCAATTTATTGTTGAGCTTAATCCCGAGATAGAGAGGACTCTCCGTAGGATTCATAGAGTGAACAGAGCCGGTGTTGATACATGAGATGTGGAAGAAGAACATATTGAAGCTTTGACTCTGTGAGGAAAGGGCACTTGCTGATTATCTATCTGAAATTAAGAAGATTATTGCTAATCTAGCAACACTGAGTGGACAATACCCAAGAATAGTACGTGGAGTTTGTTCTGATTCATCTCACTACTCTGAACAATGTCCTGAGCTTCAAGAAGATGAAGTTGCTGATGCTAATGCTGCTGGTGGATATGGACCTCCACATCCTTGGTATGATTAACAACAGAATAACTACAATTCGAGGTATAAAGATCAACATGAGAAGCAACAGAGGTGGAGGCCTGGCGATCCTCAACCTAATTCGGGATGATAAACTGCGGATCTGCTGAATTTTTTAACTAAGAACTTCACAACTCATGTCCAGACTACAGAAGCAAGCATAAAAAACATAGAAGTGTAGATTGGGCAGTTGGCGAAGGTGGTATCTAATCTGGCACAGAATCAATCCAATTCATTGCCGCCTCAGACCACAGTGAACCCAAACATTAGGAATGTCAGTCCTATGACATTGGGGAGTGGTCAAAATTCGGAGAAAACTCCAATTTATGAAGAACTCAAAGCCGAGGAACCAAAAGATGCCCCCCCTCTTCCCGAGATGCGCAACCGTGCCATGGCCTCTGCAGAGACGCACAACCGCGTCTACGAGCCGCGTGGCCATGCCTTGGGAACTAGAGACTGGTGCGACTGTGTCATGTCCCCTGGAGACGGGCGCGAACGCGACCATGACCCGTGCGACCGGTAACATAAGTTCCAACATAATTGAAAGCACAAAAATCACAACTCAACTCAAGAAATATCACGTAGACTTTTGTTGCTTCTTTTCATCCTATTCACTTTTGTTGCTTCTTTTCATCCTATTCAGGTAGACTTTTTGTTGACTACTGTTACGCCCATGACCCGTGCCCATGGATGCGCGACCGGCCCGAGACTTCCCTAGTCCTTGTGTGCTCATGCCTAGACCTGCGTGACCGTGCCTTAGCTGCCTTCGAGAATGGTCCTTCTTTTCCGCTGAACATTGAAGAGGTTGATCCGGGTCTGCCCTTGATGCTGGAGAGATAGATGATCCATGTGGTAATTTAAAGATGAGATAAGACAACTACGTGTGTCCAAATTTTCCACCACTCGGGACTCTGAAACCCCCATCACACTTTCCCTAAGCACTGAAAGACACAAGGAGATTGAAGAATGACAAAGAGCTTTTCGAGATTTTCAGTAAGTGTGAGAGGAAACAAAATCTAAATGGACAACATAACTTTCATGTCCAGGACACTACAAAGCAAAGAAGAAGGCTTGGTATGATAAGAGAGTAAGGAAAAGAAAAGGGGTCAAGTCTTACTATGTGAGGATCAACAAGGAATTTCTGGATGAGACAGCTCTTGAAGGGCCGAGTGTTGGATAATTGAGAGATGAGAATTCCAATCAACAACTTTAACCAAGACGCTGCTCAGGAGGCAACCCTAGGAATGAGGTACTTTTCCCCTTTCACCTATACTTTATCTTTGTTCTTTATTTCACAATAGGGACATTGTGTACTTCAAGTGTGGGGAAGGGAAATTATCTCACTGTATTTGCTTTTTCGTTTGTTTTTGAGTTTGTTTTTCCTCTGTCGATTATCATATTTCCCCTATTTGGTACTTTACGGGTTCTTATAATGGTGCATTGACTCTGAATCTCCTTAATATACTTTATTTGTTAATATTACAATTGTGTTATGATGATGATATGATGAATCAAATTTTTGACATTGGCTTGAGCATGTAGACTTTGATTAAGATGTATTAGGATCGATACTACAATTGCATATTTCATCTCATCTCATAGTTTTATCATGTTGTTCATATTATCTTTCTTCCGTCTTTTTCATAGCAAAAATGAAATAAAAAGAGAATAAAATGTGTGCGAGCTCCTAGCGCGGTAAGTCAGAAGAGCATGCGATCTCCGTGGTGTGAAAGATCACTCCTGGTTCAATCCTCCATGGCAACGCGAAGAGTTATATTAGTAGAACTGGAGCGTAAAATGGACGGATCCGATACCTCAAATAGTGGTTTTAAAAGGAAAAAAAGTGAATAGGATGAAAAGAAGCCACAAAAGTCTACGTGATATTTCTTGAGTTGAGTTGTGATTTTTGTGCTTTCAATTATGTTGGAACTTATGTTATCTTGCCATTGATTATGAAGCATGTTAGGAAGGTAGTTTGTCTTTTTTTCCCGTTATTATCATTCATATATCACTTGGATAGAGACAACTTTGGCATATTCTATGGATTCATTGTCGTGTGCTTGATTGGGACAAACATAGTTCAAGTTTGGGGAATTATTGATAACATGCATTTTGGGTTAGTTTTGTTTGAGTCATTTAGAGTCTTTCGAGTCTTGCTTTGTTTGTTTTTGTAGTTTTTATAGAGTCGGATTCTACACATGTTCTTTGATCATTTCAGGTGTTTTAGAGCTAAAGTGTTAATGTTGATCACTGCTATCATGTTTTTCCATACTTGTTGAGACTGATGTGCTTAATGGAGGAGGGAGTTCATTACATCTTACTCGAGGACGAGAAAGGTCTAAGTGTGGGGGAGTTTGATAGGTGATATCTTGCATAGCGCATTGAGTGGTTATTAGCATAGTATGTAGGTGATTTGGCAATGTTATGAGCTGTATTTCTATAATTCGGAACTTGCAATGCAAAAGAATTATTCATTAGGATTACATGCATAGTAGGGAAGACGAAGAGAAGATCACCGTATGGAAAAAGGCGCAACCACGTAGAAGAAGGTACGACTGTGTCGGGCACCAGAACCCAGGGCGCGACCGTGCAGCTGTGCGCGAGGAACCTGGCTTGATATGACTTTGGCGCGGCTGCACCCATGGTGGCGCGATTGCGCCCCTGTTGGGTCGGGAGTGTATCATGGGCTTTGCTTGCGGGATTGCTTCTGGGCCTTTGTTACTTGTAGAAAGAGTTTCAGGCATGGACGTTCACTTATTGATTTCCATTTTTGGGGTTGAATGAATAAGATTAGGTTTAGACCTTTGGCACCTCTCCTTGACTTTACACATTTTACGTTCTAGAGAACTATGTCATACTAGTTCTCTATTGATTAGTTCAACTGCTGAAGCCTTCAGATGATTTGGTTGTAAGACTTCTATCTTTGTTCTATTTCATATTTGGAATGTTTCATCTCTCTTGTGCTCAATCATTTATTGAATCTGATTTATCTATCTGGCCTGATCATCTAGGTTGATTGGATCTTAATCATATTGCTAGATTGGATCTTAATCATATTGCTAGGGTTTGATTATTTCTAGTTGAAAGGTCTTATCTTTGTGTAGAAAATCAATTGCATGATCTAGTTGAGATTTCTATCGTAGAAAGAGTTGATTGCATGTTAAGTATCGACCGAAGTCAATGGTATTGCATGCACCTATCTACAACACCATTTTGTCGAGGAGTTGTAGGGGCTAAAAAGTTATGGCTGATACCCCTTTCTTTGCAGAAGCTAAACATGCCCCATTCTCAAACTCCATACCATGGTCAGATCTTATAGCTTGAACAGAAAGGGAGAGAGAGGTCTCAAGCAAGGGAACTAGCTCAGAGAAGCGAGAGTAAACCTAATCTTTTGAGTGAAGGAGCAAGGTCCAAGTGAAGCGTGAGTAGTCATCCACGATCACGAACATGTAGCAAGCTCCATCAAGGCTTTGAACTTGCATTGGCCTACAAAGATCCATGTGAAGTAGCTCCAGGGGCTTCATAGTAGTAACATCATTTTTGACCTTGAAGGAACTTCTAACCTGTTTCCCTTGCACACAGTTAGCACATTGAGACATATTATCAGACTTGATGGGAGGAAGACCACATACTAGCTCCTTTTAGCGAAGCTTATGAAGTAAGTGAAGACTAGCATGGACAAGTCACTGATGCCATAAGGATGAGTGATCTTTGATGGAGGAAAGGCACAAGTGATGATTAGGGATGTAGATGGAGTAAAAAATATAGGTGTTGTCGAATAGCTTCCCTTTCAGAATGATATCATTGGCTGAGTTCCTAACAAAGCATCTGGTAGTAGTGAAGGTGACTTCATTAGGGCTTTTATCACATAGTTGAGCAACACTCAACAAGTTGAAGCGCAGACTGTCAAGAAAGTTTAAAAGTTGAATTTCAATTCCTTCATTTAGCCGGACCTTTCCATGTCCCTTGATTCCACCAATCTTCTTCTTTCCAAATGAGATACTACCACCTTCAGAAGCTTTAAAAGAGAGAAGATTGTGTTTGTGTCCAGTCATATGGCAGGAGTATCCAATATCAATACACCATCTGTTCCTGCTGCTCGCAATACACTGCAAGGACAAGATTCACACTTTTGTAATCCATTGAAACTCAACTTTTTTGGGTTGGTTAGATTTTTGGCTTTCTTGACTTTGAGAGGGAGAAGCACATGTGAAGGCACTTCCAGAATGGTTAGGCTCATTATTATTAGCATGCTTTAGGATATTAACAATATTTTCCTTGCTATTTGAGCACCTATAAGGCTTGATATCATAGGCCTCCTCCTTCCTACATTCATAAATAGTATGCCCATTGTTGCCACAAAATCTACACCAAGAATTATACTAAAAATAACCATATTTTCCCTTTCCATGACGAAATGGCTTACTCTTTTCATGCTTAAGATTGGCGATCTTAATGAATTTGCCTTGGGATTGATAAACATACATAGTGTGAGCATTTTCTCCAGAAAACCAAGTTTTAGTACCTTCAGGGGGTTGTTCTAAGACCTTAACTTTTTTCTCTAAGTATTCATTTTTTACTTCTACAAGTATGAACGGACTTATCGAAAGTTTCATCCTTTTCAGTTAACTCCCTAGTTAGTTTTTCATGAGAAGAGGAACATGCAGAGGAATCATTCTCAGAGGCATAGCCTAGTCCAGATCTAGCACGAACAAAAACAGTTTGATTAACCGTCTTTTCATTAATGGAATCAGTTAAGGTTTCAAGCTTATTCAAAATAAGTTGTATATCACTTTCTATATTGCTAGTTATTACAATAGGTGATACCCCTTGAGGTTGCTTTACCTTGAAAACCTCACAAGACTTAGTTATCATGTTCAGTTCCCTAAGTTTCTTAAGGACATTTTCTTTATCAGCAAACCTATTGGATAAATCTAAGATTTCACTTCTTAATTCTTGAACTTCTTCCTTATATTCAATAACTTGTTTTTCTAGTGACTCGTGATTATCAAGTAGGCCTTTAATCATGTTAATGAGTTCAGTTTTACCTAGAATGCTAAGGCAATCAACAAATTTAGGAGAGAGGTGTACCTCAGAAGTTGCTTCATTCCACTTTTCCATGAGGCACATGCCTTGGAAGCCTTCATGAAGATCATCTTCATCATCATCTTCTACCCACACAGAAAAGAGCGTCTTTTGTCTAGATGGTTCCACTTTGGTCTTAATGCAACTTTTAACTAGATGACCTTTCTCTTGACAGTTGTAGCAGGTGTAGTCCTTGAGGTCTCTCTTGGATATTGAACCAACAGCTCTAGCATTCTTGTTCTTGAAGAACTTCTTAACCATCTTGGCCATAAGGGTGATTTCCATATCATCATCCTTATCACCGTCCCCTTCATTTTGCATCTTTTCTAGAACTCATGTGAGCTTTAGGGTTGTCCCTCTTGTTTCCTTGATAGCGATGCTTCTTTGATTGCCAGCGGCTTCTTGATCAACGAACTTCCCAAAGATGTCCATTACTAGAAGGTCCTTGCTTTTGGCAGATATGAGGGAGATTCTTCTAGTAATCTCATACTTGTCACTCATTCCATATATGACCACCAGAGATTGTTCCCATTGAGGGATTTGACTCCAGAGGCACTTAGCTTATCCACGAGAATGGTGAATTTTGACTGACGGGCAAACACACTTTATCCATGAAGCATCTTGAAGGAAAGAAATTTCCTTTGAAGGTTGAACTTGCGGTTATTTTTCATGCCGTCGCTCCCTCTGTGGATGGATATGATGGCCTCCCATATTTCCTTGGCAGTAGTTATTCTAATCACCTTGTCTATGTCAGTCTGCGTGAGTCCGATGAGGATTAGCTGACAAGCCTTGGGGTTCTTCTCCGTTGTGATATAGTGCTTGGGTGTCCAATCCTCTCTATCCTTAACAGTCGAAGGGATTTCCTCATCACCGATTTTGATGATCTTCCAGCATTGGTAGTCTAGAGTTTGAATGTATGTCGCGTGAACTTCCAACCACCAATCGAGTTATCCCTCCTGAAGTTGATGTGTGATAGGCTCAATCTCGATGGAATCAAAAGTGGTTTTTAGGTGACTTTAGATGCCTTTCGGAAGCACTTCGTTGGTTAATAAAGCACACAAGGCATCGAGACAAAAGATAGCGGAGCTAGAGAGAAGAAGTCCTAAGGATTTGAGCTAATTTCAAATGAATTGTTCTCCCTCCTTCTATGTCCGATTAAGGTTATTATAAATCGAGGAGTTAGATCTTGAAGTGCACTACATTCCCTTCAAATTTGGGCGCAACCGGAGTTTTGACTCAAAAGTCATGCCGATTTTACTGAGCTGTCGCATGAGGCAACATAGATCCAACCGCGGCCGCGGTTTGTAGACCGCGGTTACGCCCTCCGAGTAACTCCCAAGTCCGTACAATCTTTGTTACTTGTTACTTGCATAAATTGTTAACCAACCATACTAACGCTTAAGATTGGTGTTCTTAATGAATTGCCTTGGGCTTGATCAACATACATAGTGTGAGCCTTTTCTCCAGAAAACCAAGTTTTAGTACCTTCAGGGGGTTGTTCTAAGACCTTGACTTTTTTTTCTCTAAGTATTCATTTTTACTTCTACAAGCATGAAGGGACTTATTGAAAGTTTCATCCTTTTCATTTAACTCCCTAGTTAGTTTTTCATGAGCAGAGGAACATGTAAAGGAATCATTCTCAGAGGTATAACCTAGTCCAGATCTAGCACGAACAAAAACGGTTTGATTAACCATCTTTTCATTAATGGAATCAGTTAAGGTTTCGAGCTTATTCAAAATAAGTTGTATATCACGTTCTATATTTTTAGTTATTACCTTAGGTGACACCCCTTGAGGTTGCTTTCCCTTGCAACCCTCGTAGGACTTAGTTATCAAGCTCAGTTCCCTAAGTTTCTTAAAGACATTTTCTTTATCAACAAGCCTATTGGATAAATCTAAGCATTCAGTTCTTAATTCTTTAAATTCTTCTTCGTATTCAATAACTTATTTTTCTAGTGACTCATTATTATCAAGTAGGCCTTTAATCATGTTAATGAGTTCAGTTTTACCTAGAATGCTAAGGCGATCAACAAATTTAGGAGAGAGATGTACCTCAAAAGTCGCTTCATCTAAATTTTCCATGAAGAACATGTCTTTGAATCCTTCATGAAGATTAACTTCATCATCATCTTCTCCCCGCACAGAAAAGAGCGTCTTTTATTCAACTGGTTCCACTTTGGCCTTAATGCACCTTTTAGCTAGGTTGGCCTTTCTATTGACAGTTGTAGCCGGTTTAGTCCTTGAGGTCTCTCTTGGATGTTGAACCAGCAACTCTAGCATTCTTATTCTTGAAGAATTTCTTAACCATCTTGGTCATAAGGACGATTTCCATATCCTCGTCCTTATTATCATCCTCTTCATTTTCCATCTTTTCTACGACTCTTGTGAGCTTTAGGGATGTCCCTCTTGTTTTCTTGATAGCGCTGCTTCTTTGATTGCCAGCGGTTTCTTGATCAAAGAACTTCCCAAAGATGTATATTACTGGAAGGTCCTTGCTTTTGGCAGACATGAGGGAGATTCTTCTAGTAAGCTCATACTTGTCACTCATTCCATAGATGACCACCAGAGATTGTTCCCACTGAGGGATTTTGACTCTAGAAGCACTTAGCTTATCCACGAGAATGGTGAATCTTGATTGACGGGTAGACACGATTTCTCCAGGAAGCATCTTGAAGGCATGAAAATCCCTTTGAAGGTTGAACTTGTGGTTATTTTTCATGTCGTCTCTCCCTCTAAGGATGGCTATGACGGCCTCCCATATTTCCTTGGTAGTAGTTATGCTAATCACCTTGTCTATGTCAGTCCGCGTGAGTCCGATGAGGATTAGATGACAAGCCTTGATGTTCTTTATCCATTTTGATATAGTGTTTGGGTCCAGTCCTCTCTATCCTTGATAATCGCAGGGATTTCCTCATCACCGAGTTCGATGATCTTCCAGCATTGGTAGTCTTGAGTTTGAATGTATGTCATGTGAACTTCCAACCACCAATCGATTCTCCCTCTTGAAGTTGATGTGTGATAGGCGCAATCCTTATGGAACCAAGAGTGTTTTTAGGTGACTTTAGATGCGTTTAGGAAGCACTTCGTTGGTTAATGAAGCAAACAAGGCACTGAGACAAAAGACGGCGGGGCTAGAGCGACAAAGTGCTGAAGAGTTAAGCTGAGTTCAAATAGATCGTTCTCCTTACTCCTATGTCCGATTAAGGGTATTCAAAATCTAGCAGTTAGATCATGACGTCTACTACATTCCCTCTAAATTTGGGTGCAATCGGAATTTTGAGTCAAAAGTTATGGCGATTTTACTGAGCTATCCCAGGAGGCAACATAGATCCACCCGTGGCCGCGGTCTGTAGTCCGCGGTTGTGCCCTCCGAGTAACTCCCAAGGCCGGAATGTCTTTAACCAACCATACAACCCCCCCATTTGGTTACTTTTTAGTTTCAACATTGATATAAGCCGATCCTGTAGTGTGTGGTTGGGTAATTTCTTTGACTTAGGCACACACGACTTTAACCTTGGTCAGATTTTGGCGTTGTTGCCGGGGAGACGGTTTTTGGTTTATATTGCTTTTGTGACTAACCTTGGTGTGGACCTATCTTATGGTCCTCAACCGTGCTACTTATTCCGATTGGTTTGATCCTGATCCAGAAATCGAAGGGACATTTCATAGGAATTTGCGAGTTAATGTGAACGAGATTGTTCTTGAGAAAATGGCTACCCAAACCCTCTGAGAGCTTACAGCTCCCGACCTCACTCAACAGCCCTTGGCGGTTACGATACCTCTTTTGGACGTTGGTGTCTCTTTTGAGCTCAAGTCTAGTGTCATCAATCTTCCCCTAAGTTACATGGATTGGCTAGAAAAGATCTAATCATCCATTTGAGTGAGTTCCACGACATTTGCATGTGTAGTAAGCCGGGCAACGTCACAGAGGAGCAGATCAAGATGCGGGCCTTCGGTTTCACCTTGAAAATACTGCTAGAAATTGGTACTACCATCTTCCTACGGGGACTATCGACACTTGGGCCAAGCTGAACAAGGCCTTCCTCAACAAGTATTTCCTCTCCAAGAGGGCGGCCGCCTTGAAGAGAGCCATTGCAAATGTTGAGCAGGACGATGAAGAGACGCTCTATGACTATTGTGAGCGTTTTATGAGGTTGTGTGCAAGCTGCCCGTTCCACGGTTTCAATAAGAAGGAACTAGTAATCCACCTCTATAATGGGTTACTAAATCAAGAGAGAAAAATCATAGATGTTACTGTAACGATAGTGTCTTGAACTTGATGCCTGCCAAAGCCATGAGCGGAGTCCGTGACATCGCTGATGGTGCGAGAATCTTTGGCACGACGTACACTAGAAAAGGAGTTCATGCTGCAAGGTCTAGTGGCCTAGCTATTTTTAGTGAGCTTGATGAGGTCAAGAGTTTTCTCAAGGGTTTGACTCTTGGTAGAGAACCGCCAGCCCGGGCTTGTGGTAATTGCACCGATGAGTCTCATCCTACGGATATGTGTCCACAACTTCAGGACACCACCTCTACAGCTGAAGTCCATGCTGTGGGAGGATACGAACCTCCTAGACCTTGGTTTGATAATCAAGCCAACAATTATAACCAGAGGTGTAATGATCATGGTGGGTTCCGATATGGTGATCCATCCTGGGGTCAACAATACAATCAAGCTCAGTCAAACAATCAGTTTAGGCCGCAAGCTCAACCAAGCAACCAATATCGGGCTTCTTATCAGCCCAATAGACCTTAGGGCTACGGTCCTCCCAAGTAATTAACTGAGGATATGCTGAATTCCTTGACCGCACACATCACAACTTATGTCCAAAAGACAGAGTCGAAAGGTAAAAAATATTCAGAAGCAACTTCGTCAACTGACCGATGCAATGTCTCAATAGAATCAACGGAATTCCAAGCATTTTTCATCTCAAACGGTGGTGAATCCAAGGGAAAATGGTAGTGTTTACATTTGAGAAGTGGGAAAGTGTGTGGAAACACTCCCCAAGATAAAAACGGAGAATCATAGACTGAGGCCCTAGAAACTCAACTGTGGTCACTATCAACCGACCGCGGTCGCGCCTAAATCTTTGTAGAGAGCTCTCAATTTCACGTCCAACCGCGGTCGCGGTCTCCAAACCGCGGTCGCGCTTTGCTCTCTGAGGTCGAACAGGAAGAAAAGTTGAACAAGGAGGAGGATGACTAGGAGGATCGAGGGGACTTCCTCCTTCGACAAGAGAACTACGTAAGGCCTAACTTTCCTCCTCTTTACTCCGAAAATCCTCCTTCACCCTTTCCTGAAGCTCTCAAAGATACTAGAAGGCCGTTAGATGACTATGAACTCTTTGAGACGTTTAGCAAATGTGAAGTCAACATTCCCTTGCTCAAATTAGTCAAAAGCATAGCTCGGTATGCTAAGTTTTTGAAGGAGTTATGCACCATCAAACGGAACCAAAAGCTTAAAGGAAAGAAAAAGATGCAAGTGAGCAAAGGCATCTCCGTGATGTTCCAACAAAAGGTGGTCAAGAAGTGTAGTGACCCGAGTATGGTAAGCATCCCTTGTATCATTGGTGAGACTAAAATTGACAGTTCCATGCTAGATCTAGGTTCTTCCATTAATGTCTTGCCCTATTCATTGTATAAGTTGCTTGGACTAGGACCTTTGAATGAATCAGAGATCATGATTCAACTAGCCGATAGATCATCAGTTTACCCGAAAGGGATAGTTAAAGATGTATTGGTTATGGTTGATAACCTCATATTTCCTGCGGATTTATTTGTTTTCAACATGGCACATGGTGCTAAGGATTCACTTTTTTTACTAGGGAGACCCTTCATGAAAACGGCCAATACTTAAATTGACTTAGCTAGTGGTTCACTCACTTTTGAGTTTGATGGGGATATTGTTAATATAATATTTATGAAGCTATGAGACACCCACTAGTAGAAAAAACACTTGTTGAGGCTCCCTTTTAGAGGCGGACCTAAAAAAAAACGCCTCAAAAAAAACTTATTGAGGCGTACAAACTATTATTCGCCTCAACAAGCACCCGGAAAATGTTCCCGGAAGATTTTATTGAGGCGGGCCGACACGGGCCCGCCTCTATAAGGTGTTATTGAGGCGGGCCGAGAAAGCCCGCCTCTTTTAATTTAAGATGGGCCGCCGGTGAGGTATTAGAGGCGGGCCATTAAGCCCGCCTCTTTTAATACCTATTGAGGCGGGCCTCTTAACGCCCGCCTCATTTGATGCTTGTTGAGGCGGGCCGCTTAATGCCCGCCTCAACAAATCCGGCTAACAAAGGAGCTTGAATGCCGGCTCTATTAGAGGCGGGCCATTAAGCCCGCCTCTATTGATACCTATTGAGGCGGGCCGCTTAACGCCCGCCTCAACAAATCCGAACGCCCTTCGTCTTTTCTTCGTTCCGCCCTTCGTCTTTCGTTACGTATTTTCTTCGTTCTCCCTTCATTCCGCCCTTCGTCTTTTCAACAGCCGTCTTCTTCGTTCTCCCTTCGTTCCGAACCACCTCGTCTTCTTCGTTCTCCCTTCGCGTTCGCCCGCCGTCCGCCCTTCGTCTCTCCTCTCGTTCTCCCTTCGGCAGAGAACGCCCGCCCTTCGTCTCTCCTCTCGTTCTCCCTTTGGCTCAGAACACCCGCCTGCCGTTCGCCCTTCTTCTCTCCTCTCCGTTCGCCCTTCGTCTCTCCTCTGCTGTTCGCCCTTCGTCTCTCCGCTCCGCGCTTCATTCGCTCTTCGGCCGAGAACGCCCGCCCTTCGTCTTCGTCTTCGCTGGCCGGTAAGTATTCTATCTAGCTACCAACTTGTGCATTTAAGTGTTTAAATCTACCCCCAATTTTTTCATTTTTTTGTGTTTATAGTTTGTGCATTCAAAGTGTTTGATGAAATGCCTCTATGAAAATATGAAGAATATACCCCTAATTCATATACTATATTCCATCCTAGTCAAATCTAACAACTAATACTAACAACTTGTGCATTTAAATGTTTAAATCTATCCCGAATTTGTGTATTTTTTGTGTTTATAGTTTGTGCCTTGAAGGTGTTTGATGAAATGCCCCAATGACAATATGAAAAGTATACACCTAATTTATATACAATTTTTTGTGGTTATAGCTTTTGCATTGAAGGAGTTTATTGAGGCGTTGTCTTGTAGGATCGATATTGAATCAAGGTAATACTTCTACCCTAAGTTCTTAGGCCCTTGGCGGGATAGATTTCATAATTTAGGCCCTTGGCGGGATAGTTGCGTTTGTATTTTTTCTTGCTTAGTTGTTTATTATTATCTATTAAATTAGGCCCTTGGCGGGATAGAATTCATAATTTAGGCCCTTGGCGGGATAGTTATTAAAAATGATATTAAATCTTCCTCTTCTTGCAATTATTACTAGAAATGAGTCGTCCTTGGATGTACGGTGACCATACTACAACACAATACTTGAGTGGGGTTGAGGAGTTTATTAGATGTGCTTTATCACACCAACGTAGTACGAAAGCAGAAAAAATCTATTGTCCTTGCCGTGATTGTAAGAATATAAGGCGGTTAGATGATATTGATGAGATTGAGGATCATTTATTTCGTCGTGGTTTCAAAGAAGATTATCATGTTTGGTTTTGGCATGGTGAGAAAATACCTGATCGTCCAAGTACTAGTGTCAATGAGTTTGATGTTCGGGTAGACACTGATGATAGTGATGATGATATTGCTGAGAATAATGAGATGGATGATGACCAAGAAGATGATGAAATAAATGGGATGATGGATGGGGTGAGAGATCACTTGAACGAACAACCTCAGATGTTCGAACAGGTATCAAAGGCTGCAGAGACTCCCTTGTATCCTGGGTGTACAAAATTTAGCAAGTTAGAGGCTGTGTCAATACTTTACAACTTGAAATGTGCTTCTGGTTGGACTGATGGAAGTTTCAACACCTTATTGGAATGGTTAGGTGAATTTTTACTAGAAGGCAATGAGATGCCTATCTCTACTTATTACGCCAGAAAATTGATGTGTCCCTTAGGCTTAGATGTAGTCAAGATAGATGCTTGCCCAAATGATTGTATGCTTTACAGAAATGAACATGAAAATTCTGATGAGTGTCCAAAGTGCGGTGCATCTCGTTACAAGCGTAAAGGGATAAATTCGGCTAAGAGGGGCCCAGCAGCTAAAGTTATGTGGTATCTTCCAATAATACCTAGGTTTCAGCGTTTGTTTTCGATAAAGAAGGAAGCCAAAAATCTTAGATGGCATGCAGAAGCCAAAAATCGTACTTGTAAACTGTTGTTGAGAATTTAATTGTACTCTGGTCAAACCTGTTGTATAAAAGTACATTCTTCTATAAATTTGTGTGTGGTTATTTTAGACGATTCAAAGAGCAGGTAGGGGCCAGCTTACTGTTTTGTTGCGGCTCTCTTTTCCTAATTATAGAGGCGGGCATCCTTACGCCCGACTCTAAAACATACGCGACAAGTGCCTCCGAAGGCACTTGTCGCGGCGGGCTTAAAGCAAACCGCCTCAACAAGTTGGCACCTTTAGAGGCGGGCCTCGTTAGGCCCGCCTCTAAAGGCACCTGTTGAGGCGGGCTTACGCACGCCCGCCTCAACAGGTGCTGACTTTTAGCGGCGCACATGGCCGGCCCGCCTCAACAAGTGCCGAAAGTGGCACTTGCTGAGGCCCCATTAGAGGCGGGCCTGAAAGGCCCGCCTCTAATGGTACCTGTTGAGGCGGGCTTAAGCACGCCCGCCTCAACAGGTGCGGACTTTTAGCGGCGCACACTGGGCCGGCCCGCCTCAACAAGCACCTGTTGAGGCGCACACTGGGCCGGCCCGCCTCAACAAGTGTCCAATGAGGCACTTGTTGAGGCCCTTTTAGAGGCGGGCCTCTGTTGGCCCGCCTCTAAAAGGGTCTTTTTTGAGGCGTATTTAGCCCGTCTCTAAAAGTGTTCCCACTTGTTGCAGCCCCCTCATTTGCTGCGAACGGTATACGCCTCAACAAGTGTCAAAATGCCCGCCTCTAAAAGGGTTTTTTCCACTAGTGACCCCAGTGATACTAACTCTTTGTTCTCTATTGATCTCATTGATCTTGTTGTGCAAGAAACTTTTGATATGTATTGTAAGGATGAGTTGCAATCTGCTGTAGAGAACGACCTAGTCGATTTCACACAGCTGGAACTCACTATGTCTACCAACATAAGTGAAGTTCTAGCTCAGTTGGACTTACATGATACAACATGTTTGGTCGATGGGACCAAGTTACTAATTCCCGAGACCGAAAGACCTCTTCCTTCTATAGCGAAGGCACCAAAGATTGACCTACAACAACTTCCAGAGCACTTGAAATATGCTTTCCTAGGGGTGAGTGACACTCTAACGGTCATCTCTAGCAATATTATGGGATCCCAAGAAGAGAAGTTAGTGCAAGTTCTTAAGAAGAATGTGATGGCTCTAGGATGGACTATAGCCAATATCAGGGGAATCATCCCTTCTACTTGTATGCACAAAATTCTCCTAGAAGAAGGAGCCAAGCCTAGTAGGCAACCTCAGATAAGATTCAATCCACCTATGATGGAGGTGGTGAAGAAGGAGGTGCTAAAGCTCCTACAAGCGGACTGATCTTCCCTATCTCGGATGGAAAATGGGTCATCCCTACATAAGATGTCGCGAAGAAGGTAGGTATTAAAGTTGTGGATAACGAAAAAGGAGAGATGGTTCCTCAAAGAGCACAAAAGGTTGGAGGGTTTGCATCGATTATCGCAAGCTGAACGCGGTGACTCGAAAGGACCACTTCCCTTTGCCTTTCATTGATCAGATGATCGAGAGGCTTGCATGCCATCCCTACTACTGCTTTCTAGATGGGTACTCGGGATACTTTCAGGTGGCCATATCGCCAAAAGACCAGGAGAAGATTACGTTTACATGTCCGTTTGGCACTTTTGCATATTTCCAGGTGCCATTCGGGTTATGTAACGCACCCGAAACTTTCCAACGATGTATGGTAAATATCTTCTCCAAGTATATTGAGAATTTCATTGAGTTATTGATGGATGACTTTACAGTACATGGGGTTAGCTTTGACTCATGCCTTAACCATTTGTCACTTGTGCTTGAAAGATGTGTTGAGACCAACTTGGTCTTAAACTCTGATAAGTGTCATTTTATGGTTAATCATGGTATTATGCTGGGTCGTATAGTGTCGTCCAAGGGTATTGAGGTCGATAAGGAAAAGATTGATGTAATTCAGTCCTTGCCTTATCCTACTAATGTGCGTGAATTCCATTCCTTTTTAGGCCATGCAGGTTTTTACCGTAGGTTTATCAAGGATTTTCCAAGCTCTCTTCACCCTTGTGCGAGTTGCTGAAGAAGGAGGTGACGTTCGAGGTTACCGACGAGTTCAATCGATCTTTAAACACTCTTAAAGCTCACCTCACTGTTGCGCCCATTATCAAAGCGCCGGATTGGTCTCTCCCTTTTGAGATCATGTGCGACGCTAGTGATTATGGAGGCTGTTCTTGGTCAGAAAATTGGGCGAGCTATGTGACAGGCGTAAAACAGTCTTGTTCCTATCAAAGATAATCCAACTAAAGAATTCACTAGTAAAGTGGTAAGTCGGAGTCGAATCCCAAGAGAGCCACAACGATAGTCTATTTCTTTCGTGTTACCTAGTAGTAACTAGGGGGGTTTTGTATGTTGTAATCTAAACTAGCAATAATAAAACGGTAAATGTTGGATTTGTAAACTATTATGATGGAAAGCTCACTCTTTTAGTATCATCGCATTATTCTTATGGAAAGTTGATCATTGAATTCTATTAATCCTATATTCTTAATCATCTAATCCAATTGTCCTACTCTTTGTTCGTAAATAGCAACTAGTCCAAATAGTCCTAGAAACCCTTGTTGTAAGCAATAACTAAAGAAATCCTAAGGTTCAAAAGCGCAACATCATAAAGATCAAAGATAGTAGGCCTATGCAATACCATTGGCAAATAGCCGATACTCGACACAGGTTTATAATCTCTATAAAATAAGCACTCGCAAACAGTCTATACTAATTCTGATTGCTACCTAAAAGACAAGACTTTTCAAATCGAATTATCAAGCCTAACAATATGAATGAATAATAATCAACCTAGTTTTCAACCTAAAGATCAATCAATAGACAATAAAGCACAAGAGATCATAAAACAATGCTGAAATTATTATTAGAACATAAACATAAGAATTCTCACAAACATATCCTATAATAATGGCCTCAACCTAAGAGTGAACTAGTAGGATCTTAGCCAGACATATCCAATTGGAAGCAATACATAATTATGGATGAAACTAACCAGGGATGAAGGTGAAAGTGGCACAAAGGTGGAAGCTTTCTTCTTGGCTGCTGAATTTCTAAGGATGAGCTGTGAAATTGAACAAAGGTCTAATCTAACCTAATAACTAAAGGTTTATATAGTATCTAGTGAATAGGGAATGAAATAACTAAAAAGAAATAATAAAATGGGAAAAAAATCAAATCTCGGACTTAAATCTGCAATTGGGCCGGTCCGTCTCCGCGGTCTCGATCGAGACTTTTGGGTCTCGGTCTAGACTTTTCCCCAGTTCTTCAGAGTCGGCGTGGGTCTCAATCGCGACATTAGGGTCTCGGTCGAGACATCTCTACTGAGGCTGAGTCTCAATCTTGACTTCTGGGTCTCGGTCGAGACATCTTCTCTGCAGCTTGTTCTCGGTCGTGACTCGTGAGGCCTTCTCTCGAACTGGTCTTCGGTCTTCTATAAGCTTCGAGGCAGCTCGGCTTCGCCTCTAGGCTTCTACATGTTTGTAGGTGTGGTATCCTTCTCTCTAGCTCCGTCCCAAATGCACTAAAGGTGAGTACAAACGGGATCTCCGTAATAAGACCACAAAATACCGCTTATGAGCATCCCGCAAATCCATAAATGAACACCATACCTGATTCTGGGAATACCACTCAATAAGCACCTAAACACCACTAATCCTAAGCTAATAGTCTCTAGTTAACACCATATAATAAGCTTCTATCACTATGCATGTGATCTACTACTCCTCAATGACTTTGAATGACACCTAACTAAACTACTCCACCACCGTGAAAGAGCTTATATCCGTGGTGTTTTCCCTGGAAAAATTTAGACAATACTTGTTGGGCACGAAGGTGATCATCCACACCGACCACGCGACACTTTGTTCTCTCATGAAGAAGAAGGAATCCAAGCCAAGACTCGTTCAGTGGATTTTGTTGTTGAGCGAGTTCGATGTGGAGATAATAGACAACAAGGGGTTTGAGAACTCTATAGCCAATCATCTTAGTCGGATTGTCCGTGATAGAGAAGAGAAAGCGATGAAAACACTTGGAGATTTCCTGGATGAGTTTTTTTTTCAAGTCGTTGCAGAGACTCAACCATGTTCACGGTCGCCTAACCGCGGTCGCGGCCCACCTACACTCTTCCAAGCGATTCCGGTAGAGACTCAACCATGATCGCAGTCTACGAACCGTGGTCGTGCACCTGATACGCTATTCCAAGCGAGTACCACAGATACTCAACCGCGGTCACAATCCATAACCGCGGTCACGCCCCTGACATGAAGCTCCTTTCCCTCCGTACTCTCAAACCGTGGTACGATCATTTGGTCAATTACTTGGTGCAAGAGGATTTCCCTCCCAATATCAACAAAGCACAGAAGGACAAAATCAAGAGCAAGGAAAAAGTACTATATGTGGGATGACCCATACCTTTGGAAGCATTATGTCGATAAGGCAATCCGAATATGTCTCCCGGATAATGGGGTATAATCAGTTCTTACTTTTTGTCATTATCATGCATGTGGGGGTCATTTTGGACCAAATTGGCTAGAAAGGTATTAGACACCGGTATCTATTGGCCACACATCTTTCGAGATGCTTAAGCATTTTGCAAAGCTTGTGACTAGTTTAAAAGGGTCGGGAAGATTTTCCGAAGGAATGAAATGCCTCAAACACCATTAATCTTTTGAGAGATTTTTCATGTTTGGGGGATTGATTTCATGGGACCTTTTCCCAACTCTTATGGGAATATATACATATTGCTTGCGGTGGACTATGTTTCCAAGTGGGTGGAAGCAAAGGCCACCAGGACTGACGACTCTACAGTAGTGTCAAGTTTCTTGAAAGAGTTCTCATTTTTGGATCCCTAAGGCTCTTGTGAGCGATATGGGAACTCATTTCGTGAATAGGACGGTGAGTGCTCTTCTCAAGAAATATGGTGTTACACGTGTAGTCTTTACCTCTTATCATCGGCAGAGCAATGGGAAAGCTGAGGTGTCGAACAGGAAGATTAAGGGCCCCCAATTGGAAGGATAGGAGTCTTCATCTTGACTACGGCTTATGGGCATACCGCACCGCCTACAAGACACCCATTGGAATGTCTCCCTTTAGTTTGGTATTTGGGAAGGGCTTCCATCTTCCCGTAGAGCTAGAGCACAAGTGATGTAGGGAAAACCTCCCTTTAGCTCGATCTAGACAACACAAGCTCAACAATGGTGAAACAACAACAAAACTAAGTTAGTCTCCGATGGTGACTATCTTAGAAAAACAAGAGAATGAGTTAAGAAAAGGATAGATGGGTGCTCTGAACCTCCCTTACACAAACAAGTGCACCTTGGACTTAACCTTGATACAACATGAATGGTAAGGAAAACCTTTTTCCTACAACTTGACACAAGAGGAGATAATGACTCCTAAAGAAGCAAGAGGATGTCCAGTGTGATTAGTGGAAAGAAACTCATGGAATTACTCTTCACAAAACACCTAGTATGAACATTGTTTCAAGATTGGAAGCTTGAGGGTTCACAAGCATGCTTGTGGTTACAAAACACTCAAAAGTTCTAAATTTGCCAAAAGATCCTAAAACATAGCTTTTAGAGAGCTTTTATACCCCAATGCAACCAGGGATCTAGATCACTCTAAACATACATGAGAGAAGTCTAAATTACCCTTCGATAAGTCCTTGAGAAAGAGCAAGGTCAAGGCTCCAAAGGAAAAAGTATAAAACATAGCCGAGAATGGATAAGTGCTTAAAAAGTGTTGGATTGCCGGGAAGACAACTTTTGGTGAACTTGCAGCCTCTTAGGGTCCTTGTTGATATTGGTTATTGTCATCAAAGTTGTTGAGTAACTTCTCATCTGAGACATACTAGAAGCTTGGGAACAATGGTGTCCATCTCATGGTTCATTGAGGTGCACAAAGTGACTTCCTTGATCATGTTTGCAAGGTCTTCTTCTAGCTTCCTTGATCTTGCTCTTGTGACCGCCCCTTGTGTGTTTGGACTTGTGGATGGTCCTCCATCATCCCCTCCTTATTGAAAAAGGCCTGACCTCATGCAATCTCCATCTTTGATGTGCAATGGCTCCACTGGTTCATCTTCCTCTATGGTGTCATCATGCCCCTTTTGTAGATAGTAAGGTCTCCCATGTTGAATGTGGGGTTGACTCCATATTCCTCAGGTGGATCAATGACATAGACATTGTCACCAACCACCCTCAGCACCTTGAAAGGTCCATCACCTCTTGGGGAGAGTTTGGAAGTTCTTAGGTTTGAAAACCTCTCCTTTCTGAGGTGCACTCACACTAGATCTCCTTCTTTGAGTAGCACTTTCCTCCTATGCTTGTTCTTTCTCTTTGCCACGTCTTGTGAAAGCTTTTTAAGCCTCATCCTAGTCCTCTCATGTAGCTCCTGGATGTGTTTTTCCTAGTTCTCTGCACTGAAGTCAGACTTCTCTTTGCAAGCCAAAGGACTAAGATCAAAGGGGTTAGTGGGTTAGTTCCATAAACACACATGAATGGACTCATACTGGTGGAAGAGTGTACATCTCTATTATAATCAAACTCCACATGAGGTAGCACATCTTCCCAAGACTTAAGGTTCTTCTTAATCACTACCCTAAGCAAGGTTCCTAGGGTCCTATTAATCACCTCAGTTTGGCCATCAATTTGTGGGTGGCTAGATGTGTAAAACAGTAACTTAGTGCCTAGCTTACCACATAGTGTTCTCCAAAAGTGGCTCAAGAACTTAGGGTCTCTATCACTCACAATAGTCTTAGGTATTCCATGGAGTCTAACTACCTCACCAAAGAATAGGTTAGCTACATTAGTGGCATCATCAGTTTTGTGACAAGCTATGAAATGTGCCATCTTGCTAAACCTATCCACCACTAAAAAGATGGAATCTCTACCCTTACTAGTCCTAGGAAATCCTACAATGAAGTCCATACTAATGTCAAGCCATGGTGCACTAGGTATAGGCAGTGGGGTGTATAATCCTTGGGGCTTCACCCTAGACTTAGCCTTAAGGCATTCAATACATTTCCTAAGCATGGTCTCTACATCCCTAAGCATATGTGGCTAGTATAAGTGAGTGTGAAGCATACCATAAGTCTTGTCTCTTCCAAAATGTCCCATAAGTCCTCCCTTATGAGCTTCCTCAACAAGTAAGATCCTTATGGAACATTTAGGAATGCACACATTGTCCACTTTGAACAAGAATCCATAAAACATGTAAAACTTTTCCATTGGACCCTTGTCTCTGCAGTGTGTGTAGATGGTCCCAAAGTCCATGTCTTCCTCATATGCTCTTTGATGTAGGCAAATCCTAGCACCCTAGAGTCAAGTGTAGTGAGCAAGACATGTCGCCTAGACAAGGCATCTGCCACAATGTTGTCTTTCCATTTCTTATACTTAATAATATAAGGGAAAGTCTCAATGAATTCCATCCACCTACCATTCCTTATATATAGCTTGTATTGGCTTCTAAAGTGCTTAAGTGACACATGGTCAGTATGCAAGACAAACTCAGAGGGCCATTGATAGTGTTGTTAAGTCTTAGGACTCTAAACAAAGCATAGAGCTCCTTATCATAGGTAGAGTAGTTGAGATTAGCACCTTTGAGTTTCTCACTGAAGAAAGCTATGGGTTTGCCCTCTTGCATAAGCACACCTCCAATTCCAAGGCTAGAAGCATCACATCCACTTCAAATGGCTTGGAGAAGTCTGGCAATACCAAGAGTGGTTCCTCAGTTAGCTTGATCTTGAGCTCATGGAAGGCTTGCTCTTGTCTTGGACCTCAAGTGAAGGGTGTGTTCTTCTTTGTGAGCTCATTGAGTGGTGAGGATATGGTGCTAAAGTCCCTCAGAAATCTTCTATAGAAACTAGCTAGTCCTTGGAAGCTTCTTACTTGTGTGACACTGGTTGGTGTTGTCCATTCTTGGATAGCCTGATCTTGTCCTTGTCCACTTCCAAACCTCTTGAGCTTACTACAAAGCCAAGAAAAGTTACATGATTAGAGTATAAGTCACACTTCTTAAGGTTAGCAAAAAGAGATTCAATTTTGAGTTTGGATAACACTTCCCTAAGGTGAACTTCATGGTCTTGCAAGGACTTAGAGTAGATGAGGATGTCATCAAAGTATACCACCACAAACTTGTTAATGGAGTCTATGAGAATATGGTTTATGAGTATCATGAAGGTAGATGGTGCGGTGAGGCCAAATGGCATTACAAGCCATTCATAGAGGCCAAACTTAGTTTTGAAAGCAGTCTTCCATTCATCTCCTTCTCTCATTCTGATTTGGTGGTAGCCACTCTTAAGGTCAATTTTGGAGAAATAAGTGGCTCCATGGAGCTCGGCCAACATGTCATCAAGCCTAGGTATGGGGTGCCTATACTTTATGGTGATGTTGTTGATGGCCCTACAATCCACACACATTCCCCATGTACCCTCTTTCTTAGGTACTAGCAAAACTGGAACTGTACAAGGTGACATGCTTTTCCTAACATAACCTTTCTTCAAGAGTTCTTGCACTTGATCCTCTATCTCTTGAGTTTCTTTGGGGTTCATCTTGTAGGCTGGTCTATTAGGTAATGTGGCACCTGGAATAAAGTCAATTTGATGTTCTATGCCTCTTGAGTGGTGGGAGCCCTTGAGGTAGCTCTTCTGGGATCACTTCCTTGAAGGATTCTAGCACTTGTTGTATGGAAGGAGGGAGTCCTTCAAAGCTTCCTTCTGAGGCTAATGTGTGAGTCTTGTTAATGCACATGAGCCTGGTGTCCCTAGGTAGGCATTGATCATGGATCTCTTTCTTTGAGGATAGCAATGCAATCTGCCTCTTGTCTTGCTCTTGAACCTTATTCCTTATCTTGTCACTAGTCTTAACCTTCTCTTTGTTCCTCTTTTGCTCTGCAGCCTTGGCAATCTGTAAGGGGGTCATAGGCTTGAGAGTAATATGCTTACCATTGAACAAGAAAGTGTACTTGTTAGTAAAACCATCATGGTGCACTTTGTTATCATGTTGCCAAGGTCTTCCTAAGAGTATATGACAAGCTTGCATAGGTAGTGTGTCACATATGATGGTGTCTACATAATGGCCTATCTTGAGAGTAACCTTACATTGTCTATGTACCTTAAGCTCTCCACAATCATTCATCCAATGTAACTTGTAAGGCCTAGGGTGTAAAATTGAGTTTAGTTGTAGCTTAGTTACTAATTCAGAACTAGCAATGTTACAACGACTACCTCCATCTATGATCAACTCACACACCTTATCCTTGACTAAACACCTAGTCTGGAACAAGTTCTCTCTCTGGTTATCTTCTACTAACTTAGATTGTGCACTTAAAGTCCTCTTACATATCAAACTCTCTCCTTGCTCATATTCTAGCTCAGCTTCATCAACTAACTCATTGTCATGCTCATCTATGTGATTAAGGTCGTTGTTTTCATCTTGATCACTTTCTGAATCATATTGCCCTAAGGAGTTAACTATCATAGTTCTCTTGTTAGGAAAATCTCTCATATAATGACCTTTTCCTTTGCACTTAAAGCACTCAATGTTACTAGTCTTATTGTTTACAGAAGTAGTAGCATTAGGAAAGTTAGAAGTACTTCCCTTGTTGTCAAAGGTTGTGCCTTGGGGTCTAGTAGGAGGGTTTGGTGCACCCTTGTAAGTCTCTCTATGGGAACTAAAATCCCTGGCTTGATTAGGTGTAGAAGTCCCAACCTTTCCCTTCCAAGCATTGTTGGAGCTACTGGCCCTTGTGCCTTACTTAGCTCTAGCCTTGAGCTTTCTTTCAACCTTGATGGCATTTTGGGGAAGCTCGGTGCTATTGGTGTAGGGATACATGTCAAATTCCATAGAGATAGAAGAGTTGAGCACTCTTAGGTATCTAGCACTGGTTGCTTCATCATCTTCTCTCACATTTGCCTTGATCATGGTCACATGCATGGCACTGAAATCTTCCTCTGCACTCATTGACCCTTGTATAAGGATTTCAAGCCTTTTTCTAAGGTCTCTGGAGTAGTGTGAAGGTATGAACCTTTCCCTCATCAAAGCATTCATCTCTTGCCAAGTGTGAACTGATGGTTCATAATGAGCTCTCCTTTCTCTAACTAGGTTGTCCCACCACATCATGGAAAAGCCTTGGAACTCTAGAGCAGTTTGTTGAACCTTCCTTAGTTCAGGAAAGTTGTGGCAAGTCCACACTTGTTCCAACTTCTTCTCCCAATCCATGTAGAGGTCTGGTTCACACTTGCCTTCAAATGTAGGCAGCTTGACCTTCACCCTGCCAAGACCATCCTCTGGTTCCCTTTTTTCCCTTGGCCTATTTCCTTAGTTCCTTGGCCTTTTATTACATCCTCCTATATTCCATCCTCCCTACTCCATGAGCCTGTCATCCTGCATCTGATAATCAAACTTATCAACAAACCTATTCATATAAGGAGAGTTGTGTTCATAAAATTCCCTTCTAACATGAATGTTTGGTAGGTTAGGAAAGTGTGTTTCTTGGGGTCTAGGGACTCTCCTAAGGGTTTCTTCACTAGGATGTGTCCTTCCATTGAAAGCTTCTTCTTGATTAGGAAAAAGGTGCATTTGGTGGACGGTTGGAAGGCTCTCCTATGTCAAACTGAGTGTTAAGATGGATAGGTGTTGTTCTAGTCTTGGTCACCTTGTTTCCAAGGTAACTATCCTACTAGTAAGAGTAGCTACATGGTCATTAAGTGATCTTAGAAGGTTCACCATCTTAGGCTGGTTGCTTTGGCTTTGGTCTGAGGTAATGGGTGGAGGAATGTCTGGTTGAGATCTATGAAGTGATCCTTGGTTAGACTCTCACATGATCACAAAAACATACAACACTGAATTGGTTAAGTGTTAGAATAATAACAACCCGGGTAGTGATCTTTGGTGGCTCTCTTCTCACAACTCAGTCAATGTACTGCCTATATTCTTGCCATCTTGTGAAGAGAAACACACGAGGAATCAGTACACAAAAGTGATCACACTACCAAACTAAAGAGCTAGGTAAGAAAGGGTCTCAAAGTTCACTACTTCACTACTCTCGGCTTACAAGAAGTGGAAAGTAAGCAAGTGTTTAAGATCGAAAGAACAAGTTAGGGAGTTACCTCAGGCTTGAACCTTGAATGTGGACCTGAGAAGCTTCAGTTTGAGTCTAGAGTGTCCAAGATGGGTGAGGTAATGAGAGGGTTGAAGCCTTAGCAACTTAGTTGTCGGCTAAGTCAAAGAGGGTTAGGGTGTAGGCTGGGTGTGAGAGGCTCATGGAAATCCTCGCTCCTGCTTGTCTTTGATGTCCTTACAGTCACTTGGACATGTAAAAAATATTTCAAAAGAAACGTTACAATAAAAGTCACAAAACTACTTTAGGTGCTATTTTTTATGTTAAGCACCGGTTTTTCCAAATGTTTTTCTTTCCTCTTTTGTTACAACTTTGGGAAACCAAATATGGAAAAAGAAAATAGGTAAATTGTTGGTGAAAAGGCATGAGTCACTTCGGTTCTGGCATGAGACGAAATGGCAGGGGGTCGCGTCAAAATTGGTTGCAAGCACAACTATTGTCCACCGGGTAATAGGGTGAATGACAAGCTGTTTTAGCTGCTTTCCCACGCGCGTTCCCTTGGGACTTTCTCCTGATCTCTGGAAAATTTTTGAAGTCAACAACCTTGACTATGGATGTGACTTTATGGGACTCAATGGGGTTGTGTTTGGTCCGGGGATGGCTCAAGCTCTTTGTGGCTTACCGCTAATACATATTTGGTGATTTTCACCCGGGTAGTGGGTTTAGCAAGGTGAGATCTTGACACTCCTTATTCAAGCTTAGTGATCCTCAAGGACACTTCAAAGAACAAGTCTTTGGCTTCTACCCTGCAAAATATTTCACCAAATTAGCAAGAGCAACAACAAGAATAACAAATACAAAGTTGGGTATGGGACTGTTTTTGGTTCTTGCAACCAGTGTAGTTGCAAGGGTTTTGGAGTTAAGATAGGTGAAAGCTTGTGAAGTCATCTTGAGCTCTTATACCACTTGATGTAGGGAAAACCTCCCTTTAGCTCGATCTAGACAACACAAGCTCAACAATGGTGAAACAACAACAAAACTAAGTTAGTCTCCAATGGTGACTAACTTAGAAAAACAAGAGATTGAGTTAAGAAAAGGATAGATGGGTACTCTGAACCTCCCTTATACAAACAAGAGCACCTTGGACTTAACCCTGACACAACATGAATGGTAAAGAAAACCCTTTGCTTACAACTTGATACAAGATGAGATAATGACTCCTAAAGCACCAAGAGGATATCTAGTGTGATTAGTGGAAAGAAACTCATGGAATTACTCTTCACAAAACACCTAGGACGGGCATTGTTTCAAGCTTGGAAGCTTGAGGGTTCACAAGCATGCTTGTGGTTACAAAACACTCAAAAGTTCTAAATTTGCCAAAAGATCCTAAAACATAGCTTTTATAGAGCTTTTATACCCCAATGCAACCGGGACCCTAGATCACTCTAAACATACATGAGAAAAGTCTAAAATACCCTTAGATAATCCCTTGATAAAGAGCAAGGTCAAGGCTCCAAAGGGAAAAGTACAAAACATAGCCGAGAATGGCTAAGTGCTTCAAAAGTGTTGGATTGTCGGGAAGACAACTTTGGGTGAACTTGAAGCCTCTTAGGGTCCTTGTTGATTTTAGAGCTTGTCATCAAATTTGTTGAGTAACTTTTCCTCTGATACATACTAGAAACTTGGGAAATGGTGTCCATCTCATGGTTCATTGAGGTGCACAAAGTGGCTTCCTTGATCACGTTTGCAAGGTCTTCTTCTAGCTTCCTTGCTCTTACTCTTGTGACCGCCCCTTGTGTGGTTGGACTTGTGGATGGTCCTCCATCAACAAGGCTTGGTGGGCGGTCCAGAGCAACATGGAGATGAATGAAGTAGGAAAGTTTCAGAAGCTTCAAATCCATTAGTTGGAAGAGATATGAAGAGAAGTGTATGAGAACGCGATCATCTATAAGGAGAAGACAAAGGCATGGCATGACAAGAACGTGTTGAAAAAGGACTTCAAGGCTGGAGACAAGGTCCTTCTCTACAATTCTCGCCTTCAACTTTTCCTAGGGAAGTTGCGTTCAAGATGGAGTGGACCTTATGTAGTGGCTCGTGTTTTCCCCCATGGAGAGGTAGAGCTTTACGAAATAGATAACCACAACATTTTCAAGGTGAATGGTCAAAGGTTAAAACCTTACCATTAAGGTTTCTCCAAGGAGGTAATAGATGAGTTCGCTCTCAAGGATACCGGGCCCGATGGCTGATTTTCCGGACCACGTCGAGCCAACGACTTTAAACAAATGCGTTGCTCGGGAGGCAACCCGAGGTGTGAGGTACGTTTAATTTTTCCTTTTCCCTATTATTATGAGTCCTATTTTGCTGAATTGAGGACAATGCTCGTTTCAAGTGTGGGGGAGGGAATTAGTATTCGCATTGCATGCATATAGGTTGTTTTTGGATTTTTTTTTTGGTTTTTGGTATGTTTTAGTATGTTTTGGTGTGTTTTAGCTTGTTTTCGTGTGTGTTTGGCTTGTTTTTGTGTGTTTTCATTCCCTAGTTGATCTTTTGTCGATTCTTATAATAGTGCATGTACTTTGGATCTTTTTACTATGCTTTGGTTGTTGATTGTACAAGTGTGTTATGATGATGATAATGGTTTGTTAAACTTTAGACATTTACTTGAGCATGTGGACTTTTATAGGATTACTCTTGGACCAATACTCTACATTTGGTTATGTCATCATTTATGTGTGTTTCTCCCTAATTATTGTCTTTAGAACTTACTTTTGTATCTTTTTTGAAACCATATTTATGTTATTTTGCATGACATTTTACTGAGACGTAAGTTTATCACATAAGAAATATTAACCGAATTAATATACTTCTAGAACAACAATCGTGCGAGTGTGCGATCTCCGTAGTGTGAATGATCACTCCGGGTTCGAGTATCAATGATTGTCGGATGAGCACGAGATCTCTGTGGTGTGAAAGATCACCCCGGGTTTGATCCTCTAATGGCTGAGTGAAAGAGTTTAATGAGTAGGCTCGGGCCGTAAAATGGACGGTCCCTAACAAAATTTAAATAATAATAATAATTTTATGATTTTTTCTTGTACATCTCTTGATAATGTTTTGCATCTTGCCTAGCGGTTTAGATTTAGATATGGTTGCATGCCTAATTGGATCGACATTTAAAGGTGAAATATGAATTTGAGTGACTTTCTCTTTACATGTTGATATATAGAGTTGAGGAACATTTGTTTTCTTGTCATTGAACGAGGCATGCTATGAAGGAAAATTTTCTTTTCTTTAACTTATCATCTTTATCATTCATATGTCACTTGGATTGAAACAACTATTACATATTCGTACGATTCACTGTGACGTACTTGCTTGGGATACATAATGATCAAGTATGGGGATGTCAATAACATGCATTTAGGTTAGATTAGTTCATGTTTATTTTCCATTTTTAGTGTCTTGTTGGGGTCGTAGTCTTTGTGTTGATGGAGAGCAGGTACTTGAGAGCCGAGGTTTTGATGATGGCCGTTGCTATCAAGTTCCTCCATACTCGCTCAGACCTTCATGCTTCATGGAAGACTTAGCATTCTTTTACTTACTCGAGGACGAGCAAGGTCTAAGTGTGGGGGAATTTGATAGGTGCAATCCGATGGTTCCAAGAGTGATTTTTAGGTGACTTTTAATGCATTTTGGAAAAACTTTGTCGGTTAAAGAAGCACACGAGGCATCGAGACAAAAGACGGTGGAGCTAGAGCGAAGAAGTGTCGAGGAGTTGAGATGAGTTCAAATGAACCATTCTTCCTACTCGTATGTCCTATTAAGGTGATGATAAATCTAGGAGTTATATCTTGAAGTCTACTACATTCCCTCCAATTTTGGGCGCAATCGGAGTTGTAAGTAAAATATTATGGCGATTTTACTGAACTTTCACAAGAGGCAACAAAGATCCAACCGCGGCCACAGTTTATAGACAGCTGTCGCGCCCTCCGAGTAACTCCCAGGGCCGGAAAGTATTTGTAACCGGTTCATCGTTATGTATTTGAAGGAGTTTTTATGTTACCATTTTGAGAGGGGAATTTATATAGATTTTCTTAGGGTTTTGACTAGAATCTATCCAATCTCTCTCTGTCTCTCTATTCTAGAATTCTATCTTTTGTAATTTTTATTTTTCTCTCAAAAAACGAAGAATAAAAACCCCATTGTTCATTTTAAAGTTTAAGGATTTTGGATTCGGTTTTTTGGTAAGATTCTAAACGCTTATGTTTCTAGTTCAATTGATGATTGTTTCTTGATTTCTTGAGCTTTATCTTGCATTGATTTATGTTGATTTTTCTAGAGTCGCGAACTAGATCTATTGATCTATCATATTGCTAGGATTGATAATTCTCTTTGAAGAGTCTTTCCTTTTGGTAGCAATCTCTATTTGCATAAAATATTTGCGAGTGCCTATAGGGTAGTGATCTTGAATTCAGGTAAACTATCGGCGATTTGTCAATGGTATTGCATGAACCTACTTATCTTTGAGCTTTTATGCGGTTGTGTTTTTAAATTTTGGGATTTCCTTGGTTGTAGAATGATTAGGGTTTGTAGGACTATTTGGACTAGTTGTTTTTTATGAACAAAGAGTCGGACAACCAATTAAATATTTTAGAACACTTGTTATAATGAATCTATGATCCACATGCTAATCCGATTGCTGAGAACGGATAAGTGAACACTTTCCACTTATTTACGCTCTACTCATCATTTCGTGCTTTGTTACTTGTTACTTGCATAAATTGTTAACCAACCATACAACCCCCTCTTATGTCCGATTAAGGTGATTCCAAATCCAAGAGTTAGATCTTGAAGTCTACTACATTCCCTCCAAATTTGGGCGCAATCGGAGTTGTGAGTCAAAATATCTATGGAGATTTTACTGAGATATCACAGGAAGCAAACAGAGATCCAAATATGACCGCGGTTTGTAGACCGTGGGCGGGCCCTCTGTGTAACTCCCAAGGCCGGAAAGTATTTGTAACCTCTTCATCTTTATGGCTTTGAAGGAGTTTTTATGTTACCATTTTTATATAGATTTTCTTAGGGTTTTGACTAGAATATATCCAATATCTCGCTCTCTCTCTGTTCTAGAATTCTATCTTTTATAATTTGTATTTTCTCCCTAGCAATGGCGCCAAATTTGACGTGTTGTCATTTGCAGAGCAATGTAATAATTTATTCCTCACTAACACCTCTACAAGTAGAGTGGTAAACAACGATCGATTCCTTAGAGAGTCACGTAATTGGTTCTTGTGTGTTCAATCTAACTAACTTAAAAAGTAACCAAGTAGGGGGGAAATGGTGTAAACTATTTGATCTAAAAAAATAATAAATACAAGCACTTTGTCCACACATCTATACTACACAGTTTTTATATTACCATTTTGAGAGGGAAATTTATATAAATTTTCTTAGGGTTTTGACTAGAATGTATCTAATCTCTCTCTCTATTCTAGAATTATATCTTTTGTAATTTGTATTTTCTCCCTGGCAACAACGTCAAATTTGACGTGCTGTCATTAGGTAGCGTCAAAGTAATAATTTATACCTCACTAACACCTCTACAAGTAGAGTGATAAGTAAGGGTCAATCCCTCAGAGAGTCACATAATCGATTCTTGTGTGTTAAATCTAATTAACTTAAAAGTAACCAAGTAGCGGGAAAGATGGTGTAAGCTAACTAAACTAATCTAAGAGAGCAATAATGAAAAGCACTTTGTCCACCAGACATCTATACTACAAAGTTATTGGTTTGAACCTTGACTTCTTAATTCTAATCGGTTTCATTCTCTAAATTATACATTACGGTTGTCATAATCCATGTTCTCAATTCATTAATAATCTAACTCGCCATATTAACCCTTGCCTCTAGATACAACCTTGAAACTATCAAAGGTTAATCCCTAACCAGGAATACGTTCATCAATAAATAGGAACATGCAGCGCCACTTGGCTACTATCACATCATCAATTTCCACACAATCACACGTCCAACTAGTCCAGGCAATTGATTTGCTACCCTATGGAAAGACTCTCCAACTCGGACAAGTCAGACCTAGCAGTATGAAATAGATCTAAAAACCTAGGCAACTAATCTAGATAGATAAATCACATTCAATAATAAATAGGCACAAGTGAATGAAACAACTCAAATAATATATATTATATACAACAAAGGAAGAAGTCTACAAACCAATAATCCGCAGGCTTCAACCCGGAGAACAAAGCTAAGGAAAGTCTCCTCGTTCTACGTAAAACCTAAATTATGAAATGTATATTTGGAATAATGGATAATCAGATGGAGTCAAAGCTCTAATCTATTTATAAAACCTAAAAATACGAGAAAAAACTAAACAAAAGCCCAGTCCAAAGCTCCATCAGAAAGCAATTAAAAGGCCCGAAGAAATCTCAAAGAAAAGCCCAAAATAGAGTCACAGTCTGGCAGTGGCACGGCCGTACCTAGGTATTGCCCGTTCCCGCCTGGGCAATGGAGCGGTCGCGCCTGGGCGATTTTGCTTATTTTGCTAGCGATCATGGGCGCGGTCGTGTGGGCCGTGGGCGCGGTCACGTGGGCCGTGGATGCGGTCGCGTCTAGGCTTCTGTAATGTCTTCTCCTACGTGGATGCGCAATCGTGCCTCATCCTTTGGCCATCTTCTTTTCATTCTTCTCTCAAATGCTCGTAATCCTCGTGTTTAACCACTTTACTCTGCGAGGTCCAAACTACGGTGATATTCTCTAAACCATGACCAATATGCCGATAAATGATGCTAATAACCACTCATTACGCCATACTAGATGTCGCCAATCATACCCCTACGCTTGAACCTTGCTCGTCCTTGAGTAAGCTGCTGCTAACTACTTGGCGATCTCAGCATGTATGGAAGACATGACTGAGGTGGTCGTCTATCAACACTCTAGCTCTTGGTACTTTCAATCATCAAAAGCATGGCCGTAGACTCTGATTCTACTAGAAATATTCAAAAGTAATGCAAAACTTAACTAGACTCTAAACTATCCCAACATATGGCATCAAATATTCCCCAAATTTTGAACTATGTTCTACGCAAGTACATTAACTTGAATACTCAAACTATGCTAAAGATGCCTCTATACAAGTAATATATTAATACAAATAACGGAAGATCGAATAAGTGACTAATTCTTGTCTTAACATGCTTCCTATTTATGACAATTATGCATGAGTCTCAAGGCCATCAAAAACAAACCAGAGACCACAACTCAACTCAAGTCATATCACATCCTTATTGGGTATTGGGCTCGTCCGTCTTACGGTCCGGGCCAACAAATGAGACTCTTTGCTTATTTAGCCATGGAGGATCGAACGCGGAGTTATCTTTTACACCACAAAGATTGCGTGCTCTTCCGACTTATTTGACTAGGAGTTCACTACCTTTTTATTTCTTTTTCTTTTATTTTTGTAATGAAAAAGGACGAAAGCAAATTATTATGATATAATGACAATCTAGAGAAGAGATGGTGAACATGAAATCTTAGTATTGATCCCAATGCATCCTAATCATAATCCACATGCTCAAGTCAAAGTCCTCTACTTAATCAAACATATCCTCATCATACATACTTGAAATGTTAACATCTAAAACATAGTAAAAAGATTCAAAATTCATGCACCATTATAGAAGTTCACACAACATCAAATTAGGGGGGAAATTATGAATACCGACTCCAAAAATAAAAAAATAACTCAAAATTTTCAAAAACTGCTGAAAATGCAAAGATAGGTGAAGTAAATCCCCTCCCTCACACTTAAACTACACAGTGTCCTCATTGTGAAATAAGGAACAAAGGTAAAAGAAATGGAAGCGAAGAAAAGTAACTTCCTAGACGGGTTGCCTCCCGAACAACGCCTTTGGTTAGAGTCGTAGGTCCGACTTTCTTATTCTCTTTCAACCAGCACATGGCCCCTCGAAGGCCATCTCATCCATAAATCCTCTCTTCTTCCTTACACAGTAGGATCTCACACCTCATCGTTTCCTAATCCTCTTGTCGTACCACCCTCTCTTCTTCTTCTTCCTCACCGTGCGTGGCCTCTTTAGGTGATTTGTATGACGAGGCACAAGTGCTCGGGATTCCAGAGTACCGAACATTCGGAGTTGTGGACGCACGTAGGTGGTCCGGTGCAACTTTCAATCATCTCCCGGATCAAGTAACTCTCCCTCATCATCTAATGGTGAACCTGATCATAATCATCAATATTCAGCAGCTAAGGGGGACCTTTGCGAACAACGGTTGTGAAGCAGGCTCAGGTACGTGGATCTGGTGTGCAGGCGCGCACATCGGTAGATAAGAGGATGCGGGGGTACAGGTACGGGGAGCGATCGTGCGTAGGATCAGAGGGCTCGGCGCGGGCGCGTGGAAGTGGGCGCAGTCGTGCCGGACCTTTCGGAACCATCACCATTAAGGCGCGGCCGTGCGACTTTGTGGCATGGTCACGCAAGGCTACAGGGGGCGTTGCGTGTTTCCGGGGAGCGGTTGCGCAGTTCTGCAGTGGCCGGCCCATGTTCGTGCTCCTCTGGTTGTACGTGCACGTCTTTCGATACTTCAGCCTCAACCTCCTCTTCATCAACTTGCATATCCTCCGAGCTTGGGTTGCTACTTATTGTCATAGGCTTGACGCTGACTATGCTCGGGGTTTACTAAGTTATGAGGCTGCAGTGTATCGGGATGATTCTTCTCCAAGGTAGACATTGCCTGCCTCAGATTCCTCCCTCTGATCCTCCATTTGCATGAGGCTCTCTTGCGTGGTATGCTCGCCCATTTCCTGGAAGCTTGCTTCAACCTTTTGGTTATTCCTTGCCAAGCCCACGGATATGACCATCCTCAAATTCCGAATGGGGGGGGGGTACTAGGTTGCGGACTACGAGGCTCCCACATCTGCTGTTGCTCAAATCGGGGATATCTCTGAACCTCGAGTAGTAGTCATATTTCTATTGATTGTACCGAGGGTGTGGATTCCCGTATCCCCCAAAAGCATTAGCCTTGTCAGCTTCATCCTGTTAAACCTTAGCCATCAATCTCTTAAATTCGGCCAGTGTCATGCTCTCCATATTAAATACCATTGCCGCGTCTCTTGAAATCTCGCCACGTAAACTCTCAAGTTTGGGTAAAATTGCATATAGTGCCCGCGTCACACTCTCAATCCGCGCGTCTATGTGGTTAGTGACTTCATTCTATGGAAGCTCCGTTATCCTCTTCTTGAACTCATGCAGTTCTATAAACAACTTCTTCCATTCAGTGAGCGGCTTCCGTCCTCCCTCCATATCTTCTGGAAGCTCGACAAATAAACCGATCAGTAGCACGGGTGTTGTCCTTACAACGGCCAACACCAAAGTTAATTAAACCAAAACAAAAGAAAAGAAAAACTAGACTCCCCGACAATGGCGCCGAATTTGACGTGCTATCGTTAGGCAACGTCAAAGTAATAATTTATACCTCACTAACACCTCTACAAGTAGAGTGGTAAGCAAGGGTCAATCCCTCAGAGAGTCACGTAATCGATTCTTGTGTTTTCAATCTAACTAACTTAAAAGTAACCAAGTAGCGGGAAAGATGGTGTAAACTAACTAAACTAATCTAAGAAAGCAATAATGAAAAGCACTTTGTCCACCAGACATCTATACTACAAAGTTATTGGTTTGAACCTTGACTTCTTAATTCTAATCGGTTTCATTCTCTAAATTATAGATTACGGTTGTCATAATCCATGTTCTCAATTCATCCCTCAGAGAGTCACGTAATCGATTATTGTGTGTTCAATCTAACTAACTTAAAAAGTAAACAAGTAGGGGGAAAGATTGTGTAAGCTATCTAAACTGATCTAAGAAAGTAATAAAGACAAGCACTTTGTGCAACATGCATCTATACTACGGAGTTATTGGTTTGATCCTTGACTTCTTAATTCTAATCGGGTTCATTATGTAAATTATATATTCAGGTTGTCCTAATCCATGTTCTTAATTAGTTTCCAACTCGTCATAGTAACCCTTACCTCTAGATACAACCCTGAAACTATCAATGGTTAATCCCTAGGCAGCAATACGTTCATGAATAAATAGGAACATGCAGCGCCACTTGTCTACTAACACATCATCATTCTCCACACAATCACAAGTCCAACTAGTCCAGGCAATTGATTTTCTACCCTATAGAAAGACTCTCCAACTCGGAAAAGTCAAACCTAGCAGTATGAAATAGATCTAAATACATAGGTAGTCAATCTAGATAGATAAATCGCATTCAATAATAAATAGGCACAAGAGAATGAAACAACTCAAATAATATATATTATATAGAACCAAGGAAGAAGTCTACAAACCAATAATCCGAAAGCTAAGGAGACTACTCGCTCCTCATTCTACGTAAACCTAAATTAAGAAATGTATGTTTCAAATAAAAGATAATTAAATAGAGGCAAAGCTCTCATCTATTCATAAAACCTAAAAACCCTAGAAACAACTAATAAAAAGTCTATCCCATAGCTCCATCAGAAAACAAGTAAAAGGCCCGAAGAAAAGTCCAAAATAGAGTCACAACCCGGCAGTGGCACGTTCGCGCCCAGGTATGGCCCGTGCACGCCTGGGTGATGGCACGGTCGCGCCTGGGCATGCGCGGTCACGCCTGGGCGATTTTTCTCATTTTGCTGGCGATCATGGGCG